>NC_084667.1:25518333-25822222 GCF_028389875.1 Rhea pennata
ACTGTATATGACAATCAATCATTTTTCCAGAAAAGCCTAGGCTGTTCTTCCGTTGTAAAAAACGTTGAGCAGCTCTGCTGTAATCTATACAACTGAGAAACATTAGCGCTGTCTCTGAGTTCACCTGAACGAACAAAGCATCATCTCTAAGCTACTCCTCCCACTCCACTCCACAGTGCTGAGAAAACTTATGCAGAGGTTATGTCCATAAAAAAGGCTAAAATAGACAGAAGAGAAAGAAAATAGACTGAAAAGAAAAATTATATATGAAGAGAAGTTATTTAAGGCAGATGAGCCCATCTAATGTGCTAACAGTTAGACACAGGTGACTGATCAAAAACTTTTTTCCATGATGAAAAATATATGATCACTGTTATTGGTGTGTGGAAGGGGTTCCAACAGACAGAAGTACAAGTCTGCTTTCCCTGCCATCTGAAGCACACAGAAAAGCAGGGAAAGGCCAGCACTACAACAACAGCAATAACTATTGCAGCTGCAAAAAGTTATAAAAAAATCTTCCCATCTAATAGACCCAATCCTAGCAACAATTTCCTCCTTTTTCTTTCTTTCTTTCTTTTCTTTTTTTCCTTTTCTAGTTGTCTTTACCACTTGCTGGTTGCTGGCAAAGTTAGTAGACATTTACAAAAAAAGGAAAAAAAGGAAAAAGAAAACCACACTCATCTCAAAGTCTTCAGACTAATTTAGAGCCTAATCTAAAGCCCATTGAAGTCAATGGAAACACTCCCCAGAGGGAGGATGAGAGAGAGAACAAACCACACGTGACAGATGTTAGTCATGTTGCTTAACTCACCACTGAGAAACAATCAGATAGTAGAGCAGAAAAGGGGAGGTAAGAACTTATCTGGACCAGGAAGCTGTGAAATAGAAAAGGCTCTTGATTTAGTTCCACAACTCTAATGGGAGTGTAAAGGGAGAGTAAGCCAAAAATATATGGTGGACTTCCTAAAAAAGTGAGATGCTGAAGAATCTACCAATATGAAAATATGCAAACTGGCTCAGCATAACAATTGTGTTGGAGGCAGCCTATGAGAGAAAATCTATTATAGCTAGTGGCATCAATCTTTCCATAGACTGGGTGCAAAGCCAGCAGTACAGATCTGTGTCCCTCAGATACCATGTACCAATAAGATATAAAACAAAGATCCTGCTCATCACTAAGGTTCTAGGTATATTTTCCATAAAAAAAGATTTATTAAGAGCAACATTCGAAGCAAAGGATAATTCTTCCAACTACATTCTGTATGTTGTTGTGCACACCTTAAGCATCATATGCCAACTTCTGCGTAATAGCAAGGCCACTGCATTACTAAAAGAGACGATTGCATTTCAGTAATAGTTCGCTATGCTTGCTTGTTAGATGAGCACTGAAAATGTTTGTATTATCATCTTTGGGGACTGAAATCATTCAGATGTTTAAAAGACTAAAACTGCATTGCCCATTTCATTGTTGAAGGAATACTATAACTGCAACAATCCATTAACACTAAATTAGTATAGTATAATAAAACTGATAGTTATTGTAGACAGTGAAAACAATGTGAAAAAGAGCCTGAGCAACTCCATTTAAGCACCTACAAACGTATATCTATTTTAAGTAGTCTTCTCTCAAATGATGTACCTTCTGCTGCTAATAAAAGGTATTAAAAAATGAGCTGATTTAATATTCTCATTTGTTTGACAAATACATACTACTTACCCAGCAGTGTGACACAATATGCTTCAATGTAAGAGTGGTATTATACGCATCTCTCAAAGAACTTGTTTCCTTCATCCTAGATTCTCATGTAAAAAGACCAAACTGGACTGTTCTGACAGGCTCCTAGGTTTATATAACAAATAAAACCTTCCTCACACAAAGAAAAGGGTAACAGAGAGGAGAGGAAGAACAGGGATCGGGCAGGAAATTCCAGGTAGAGCACTGGCCAAGGTGAGCTGGTACCTAGTGAAATACAGCTACCCGTGGCACCAATGACCATTGAAAAAAATGTCCTGACTGCAGGCCATAAAGCCACTAGCAGAGGCCTCTTAACCAGGTTAATTAACTCAGTCCTTGTCCCATACTGACACAGCTACCCTGTATCTGCCTAACCACACTCAAGTGCCCACTCTGGCGTTATGGAATACCCCTTCACTGCTCCATACAAGCAGACTTCCAGTCAGTGAGGGGTCCTTACTGACATGGCAGTGCACAGCTAGATAACTGGGGTAAAGCCCCAGGCCTCTGTTGCTGGTTAATCATAGAATCATAGGATCGGTAAGGTTGGAAGGGATCTCTCTGGAGATCATCTAGTCCAACCTCCCTGCTCAATAGGGTCACCCAAAGCATGTTAGACAGGGTTGCATCCAGGTGGGCCTTGAAGATCTCCAGAGAAGGAGACTCCACAACCTCTCTGGGCAACCTGTTCCAGTGCTTAATTAGGTCCAGTTACTTTACTCCGGTGTGTGAAACAAAAATAGTATGAGAGGCAAAAGCAGATCAAAAGTGCTTTCGGACTACCTGCACTCTAGGACTGAGCAGATGCCACATGCACTCTGCCTGTAATCGAGAGCAGACTCGATACTGAGTATGGGTCAGACCTCATACTCAGTATCCTATGGATCTAGTGACTTAGTGCTGTAGTGCATTATTTTCTAGTTAGATTCATCCTCTGTACCAAGGGCTTATTAAGATGGTGTGCCAAGGGTTTACTAACTCAGTTTGAATAGATGCCGCGGGTATCAGAAGGTATGGGTATCAGCTGGGGCAACATCACCACAGCTCCTAGTTTTATGACCACGATATGCCCACACATAAGGAAAAGGTGTTGCTATCTTCCTCTCCAGCCTGCCCTGCCTACTGCCACCCATAGTCCTAGCTAGCCCACCCTCACCACCTAACAGGTGGGAAGAGTTCATGCAGAGACACTTGCAGCTCAGTTCAGCATCACCACACTGCTGATTACTGGAAGTAACCACTACAGGCAGGAACTGACTTGTGCCACAGGGCAAATGTCTGCACAAAAGCACAGAATAACTTCCAGTAACTGTGGAAATACCCCGTAGCTTCATAAGCAACTTCACATAGGAATTGAGAAGGTGCCTTCATCTACCATCTGGAAATGTCTTCTTTACCACCAATGGTATGCACATCACAGTTTGGGATCCCCTGCTTTATACCAAGAGTTTCACTAAGGGTTTTTCTGGATGCCAGACAGCTGCAGTGAAGGCTCTTCACCCTACTTTATACCAAGAGATGATGCAGATCCTTCACAGCAGCTGGATAACTGTGTGGAAAAGGCCATATTTCTTATCTCATGTATAACAATTCAAACATGCTTTTAGTTCCAGTGGTTTGAAGGCTGATCTAACTCATTTATATCTGTATATGAGAAAAGACAAATATATAGTTTCCCAGTCTTTCTGAGTCCTAGTCTTATTTCACTAAAGCAAAGACAATAATTTCTTTAGTGTCATACTGAAGAAGAAATCCATTAGCAGCTACTAACAAGAGCTGAATGTTATTGTAACATCAATACATCTGTAACAGTCTTTAATTCTACTCATATTATTATAAAACAAAAACATGCGTATTTTTTATCATAGTGTTACCAGCGTATCTTGTTACCTTCCCGCCACTATGATTTTGCATAAAACTTTAAAACTAACAAAACAAAAGCATTTTGTTTTTGAAAAACAATCACAAAGCAGTTCATTTATATCAGTTCCTCTGTAGGGTGTCCATTTGTTGCCTACTTAAGAATATAACATAAAGCAAATGTTCAGCCTATAATTTATAGCAGATTAATTCCTTTTGATATTACCTTTTGAGTAACTAGGAAGGGTAAGAGGTACTTGAGGACTAGGATTTAAACTGAAAGGAGAGCTACAGGAAACAGTTGATTCATACAGGAAACTGTATGTCAAGTGAGCAATAAGGCATAACAGGGTAGGCATTGTTGTGTGCCTTGGGTGCACTGGGAAACACGAGGCTCAAGGCAGAGTGCTGTCAGCCACCCAAGGGCTGTAATTATGAGTTAATAGTGCTTGGCCTAGAGTGGCCCTTTCGACAAATATTTGTTTGCAAGTGGGTATTTTGAAGGAAAAATACAATAAAAACAACCAAGTCCTTATTCGTGCATTCAATTTTTAATGTGTATTTCCTCTCATTTGCAAAAAAAATACCTCTTAGGATTTATTTGACCCTACTAAATTATCTTAAGGGGGTTTATTTCACATATAAATATTTCTGTTTGTTTTTAGGGGAGGATGAAAAGAGGGAGGGTATCAGGGCCTCCCAAGATATGCAAAGCTCTAAAAGAAAATAAAGATGGGTCTGAAGACTAACAGACTTTCATTTAAAGAATGTACAGGACGGATTTATAACAGAAGAGTAATCTACATGAATTTTGCTATACAGAAAACAGATGGGTATTTTCAGTCAGAGGACCTGATTTCAGAAGTCAGACCTTGCTCATATGGCCTGTCCCTGATGAAGCCGTGCGCCTACTCCTGTGGATCCACAACAGTTCCAGGAATGAGACATTTACACTCCTGCCCCCTCTACCCCATTCCCCTAATTCTGACTTTGTACCACCATCTTCAGCTTCACCTCCCTGGTCATCCCCTGACTTTATTATTCATCGATGTTAATGAATCACAAGCAAAGGTGTAGCTGCTGCTGCCAGAAAAAAAAGCTCTTGTCATTTGGACAGAGAAGAGCCTGTCACCTACGTCAGTGCAGCACTATCACCATCGTGGTGGTAAGGAAAGCGCACACACACACACACACGCGCACACATGTGCACACACACAGAGCTGTGTGTCAGAAGCAAAGGAAGAAGCTTTGCAGTTCAGTCATTATGGATCTCTGGCTGTAAGAATCCTAACAGAATGAGAAGTGGCATCATGTAGGTTATACTGGAATGAGCTGGCAATTAGCCAGAGCCACAAAAGCTTTAGAAAGATAAAAAAAGAAAATCTATATATTTAGCAAAGTGTCAGGAAAAAAAAACACGTGGTTCATGAATGAAAATGCAGGGCTCATGACTGTAAATATAAACACTGTTTCTGAACATCTGTATTTATTATTAGACAAAGCCTGCTTGCTTACGTGGGCTTCTATATCAGGCAGGGAACTGAAGAGTATTTTTAGTGTTAGCTGATTGCAACCTTGAGTTACTTGGGTCTTAGCTCATATTGATTAATCTGTTCAGCTGCTGGTCTTTGCTAATAACACACATACAAGAGTGGAGCAAGCAGTTTTTAAAAACAATACGGAATAGATAAGCTAATCATACTTTTAATGTCCTTCGCTTTCTATTTTGCAACTATTTATGACAAACATCATAGCAGTTTTCAGTTCATGTTTTAAATGCTTTGCCCATATTCCAAAAGTGTAAAGTTACTACGTTTCACAGGATGAAAGTCATTCATGGTGTTCAGCATTTTACGTGAAGGCTGATGAAGTTAATGAAAAAGTTCTATTTGTTTCAATGGACATTAGATCATGTCACTTAAAGCTTATAGAAGATTTGGGGAGTCCTTGATTTTCTGATCCTTTATCCCCTTGCAGTCTTCAGCAGGTCACTTTAACGTTCTTTGCCATTAATCTAAGGCAGATGTGAAGGGTCTACATGTTTTAGAGGTTTTAGCTCTTTGGTAGGAAAATACTCATGTTGGATTCAAGTACAAATACTGTGACAGTGCAAATGAAACACTGAGAAAAGCAGAAAAGGATTTAATAACATAAGAAGAATGAGTGCCAAAACATCACCTTTTCAAGGCAACTTGAATTATATCTAGTCCTTACAGTCAGAGCTTTATACAGTCTTCATGTATACTTTAAGGAAAGTTAACAGAGAGTTAACCAGCATGAATAAGGTGAGGAACAACTCAAGAAAAGTCCACCAAATCCAACAAGAAGACTGCACTTTTTTAGAAGTTCATGGAAGTTTGGTATTTTTCATTGTTTCCTGTTTGTTCTGGGTTCCCTCTAGAAGGAGCAGTGCCAAGACACTACGAGAAAGGCTGTTCTTGTTCTATTTGCAGCCCAGCTAGAAACAGGAAGTATTATAAATCTAGCAAGTCTGTTCTGCCAGCAGGGCTGATTCTGAAGTTAACCCAAGTTGTGTCATAGCCTTCAACAAGGGTCCAGTCAGGCTGAATCACTGCATTTATATAAACCAAAGAGCTTCAGAATGGTTTGAATAAAGATCAGGAAGCATCTGAGCACTGGGCCACTCCTTCAGGCTAAACGCAGACCCCCAAATCAGATTCACCAAGCAGTGCATGAAACAGAAAAGTGTGCATGGTCAGTACTTGTGACACTGAAATCCAGTTCCTGATCAGTCTGGCAGAAGAGTCAGAAGCAAAGCACTTCAGCCAGAAATGACAAAAGTTGACCACAACTTAAATCAGGTATGAGCCCTGTCTGCTGGAAATACATTTAGTATAGATTTGTCTGTTTGTCTTTGTTTGCTATTTTTTTTAATCTATCTTGTTTTAGAGATTGATCAAGTATACAATATGCAAACTTTCTAACCTGCATTAATCCAAGGTTTGTACCTCAGGAAGTTACAGAGGTTGTTCCCTGTGTGTTGGCCCATCAGGGATTAAAGCTAAGGAGCAGTCAGTCCCTTAGCAGTAGAAGCAAGCTGTGTTTCCAGAAATATGTGTTCCTTTTGGACAACCAAGCCTGCTTTTCAGAGATCTGTTTTCATTATACATATTAAGTGTGGTCTATTTGATTCGTTGTATACCTGCATATATTTGTAAGAATATTCTCAGTCAATGCAATGAAAATTTCCAGTAAGTTAACATTGGAGGAACAATTCAAGTAACATTTACACACTTATGAATTCAGATTATGTATCAGTGAAAGAAAATCAATGCAGCTTTTGGCTGAAAATGAACATGAGGTCACACTGGCAGGACCTCTGAGCAGAAATAAGTAGCAAAGTGTTTCTCTGCCCTTAAAAATATCACCAGAAAAATCCTTTAAAGAAAAGCTCTAGTAAACTCTCAAATATTTTTTTCCAGGAAAAATAATCACCATCCCTGCCATCTCTATCTCCAAATAACACCAGAAAACAGAAAAATAATCATATAGCAAATGACCCTATTGATGGGATGTCATCTCAACAGTAAGAGATTTGGGTTCAACTTCCTACTTTACCATTTTCCTCCAGCCTCTCCCTCCCTATACACAAATAATAAGTACACAAATTGGCAATATTCTGGGACAGAGATGAACCTTTCTTTCTTCCTCTATAAGAAATTTCATTCTGCGTTGCAAAATTTATCTTGAATAAAATATCAGAGCTGGTGCAGTCTCACAAAAACTAGTTGTTTTAGTGTCAGTACATTGCAGTATTTCGAGTTACCTCTAACCAGAACGAATTTCTAAGTACAACACAGGTCCATGTAAACTACCCTGAATAAAAACCTGAAACATCTCAAACCATAAAGTTACCTACATTCATTGTGACAAATGCCTTTGTAGATTGACCCATTAGCTCAGTTGGTTAGAGCGTGGTGCTGCGGTGACATGGGTTGACCCATGTCACTAGTCCCATTTTACAGAAAGGAAAACTGGGTCCCAACTGCCGAAATACTTTTCCAAGGCTGTTCAGCACACAAATGTCATTGCTGAAAGCAGGATGCATGAGGCACTGTTTAACTGTGTAATGAAAGGAGATGCTTATTTGTATTATGTAACAGTAGGTTGATGCACAGAATGGAAAGTACTTTCTAAAGTCACCTGCGCTAGTGGTGACTGGCACTGGTACATCCACCCAGCACACTACAGTATGAGACCAGAGAACTAGCCCGCTCTGACGGCAATGCAGCTGCAATAGCACACCTGGGTCATAAACTCTACCTCTCAACACTAGACAGCAGGAGGCCTAAAAGTTGGATACTTTAGCACTCAAGGTCACCAGGTCAAAGTCTTTTTATGGATTTAGCCCTCAAAACAGGATTTAATAGTATGCAGTAAATAAGGCCTTGGGCCACACATGGAACAATGAAGATAAAACAAACTACTGAATAACTGCTCATTAAGTAAGCACTGAACATCCTGTGCACAGAGGCAGAGGGCTCTGCGGAAAAAATAGTATGTGATTAGGTAATTAAAAACTGAATCATAATGAATTACACAGACAGTCTTAATTATGGCATTTCCTATCTTTTCCATGCCTTCCTTGTGACTTAAAAATGTTCTTTCAATGTCATTTTTATGCACACAGTATAGACCTATGCTATAAGAGTTACATACTTAGACCACAGCAATATTTGCATTGCAAAATCACTTCCATGTTAGGTTGCCCTCAGAGGTCTTCTCAAGTCATTTGGTTGTCTTCTCAACCATATGAATTTTGAATGGATGGATCCCTACTACCTTTCAAAAGAACTGCTTTGATTACTCAAGAGGAAGAGCAGATTCAGGCCCTGTATCTTTAAGGATAGTGAGAACAAAAAGACAGAACAGCAGAAATACTTGTTGTACAACTCAGCTCCTACAGCTACATCAGCTTATAACCATACCAGATTCCAGTGCATCCGTGGGAAAGTATTTATTTTACCTGTAGGTATAATTGTTAGCAATAAAAACAGTTCAAACCTTGCCAGAAAGGGTGTGAATTTCTAAAAAGAAGGAAAAACTCTGAATTCCACTACCTGAGCAAACAAGTATAAAAGAAAAAAAAAGTAAATGAAACAGCATTGCCAAAACAATGAGGTTATGATTTGCCAGCAGCTGGATTGCACTTTCACTTACAAAAGCAGCAAAAAAGACTCTGACTTCTGAGCACGTTTTCTACCAAATCCAGTAATTCTGTGTGTCAAGTACAAAGGATGTGTAGGGAGGGGGGGAAAATAGTAGTAGAAGGCATGCACACCAAAATAACCCCCCAACTCTTTTCTCTTGGAAACCACTTCACTAGTTTGGCAAAAAAAAAAAAGAAAAAAAAAAAAAAAAAAAAAAAAAAAAAAGCATGTCTTTGCCAGCTTAAAAAATACCTACTCCCTGAAAATGAGCTGCAGAGAAGAGGTAGGAAGAGAGAATGGTGCTCTTCAAACTCTTATTTTGTTAAAAACATACTCTACCATCTTTTGGTCTAGCTTGCCAGCTAAAAACTACCATTCACTCCATGACACCAGGGACAGAGACGTCTCAAGGCAGCTTGTGACAACTGAGTTTGCCTGGAACGTTGCTTAGTACCAGCCCCAGATTCTGATGTCACACAAACCTAGCCTGGTGCATCCAAAATGAACGAGGAATTCGACTCATTTAGCTAGTCATTTGAATTTATACAAATGTATTTTTAACAAAATCTAGCCAGACAAAGATTTCCATGGGCATGCTCTCGTACTTCCTTGTGCACCACAAAAACAGCCTACCTGACAACTCTTACATACAGCCCTGACTGAAACCAGAACAAGTACAAAAACCAAACTGGGCCAGGGAACAAAGTTAATCGACTTCAGCAACTCCTCTAAAAGCCTGTTTTACAGGAAGGCTTAGGACAGGCGTTACTTCAACTGAATGTGTTCAACCCCAGTGGAATTTGAATACCTTAAAATTTTACTAGTGCTCACCTGCCAAATGTTCAGCCTGCAACCTGAAATGAATACCTTCTTCATGGGACTTGTACGCCTCTTTATATTCACCTCCAGCTTCCTTTTGCCTCTCAGCTCTATTTAGTTTTTTGCATGGAGTCGGCTTCTGTTTCTTGGTCTCATAATCTGCTAAATCTCTTCCGTAGCAGGTCATCCTTGAAGAAGATCTGGTGATAACTGCATTTCAATGAGAATGGTTCTCTCTCACCATTGCTTTGACTCTACCTTGTTTGCAGCTATTTCTCAGTTCTACTTGGAGGCCTTCTGGGGCAATATTGGGATTCATAGACATACTGGCTCCTCTGAGTAAGTGTCTGCATTGTTGTATATGCACCTGCTCCTCTTACACACCTAGACAAATGTAAGATTTCTCTTCTGTGCCAGTTGGCCTGCTGAATATGAAAGCAGCAAATTGTGCCATCTTAGCTCTGAAGGTCTGGCAATGGTGGGACTTGCAATGGCAGCCACAATAACGTCTGGCCAAAATACTCCTTTCATTAGTTTTGGCAGAAGTGGCCATATTTGAAAGGTATCATGTCACAGCTTTTCGCTAAAATTCTTCATATAAGAAAAAAGCAGCTGAACTTTAAAAATGAGATGCATTTTGTACTTGGCAGCACTGGTTTTCTGATTGTTTTCTAACAGCAAGCACTAAACAAGATGGCTGCTGCAGTGCAAGGGAGACAACTGAAACTAAAAGCCAAAACAAAAACCTATAGACATGTCTACAATAAGGACAATTTCCATGCAAACCACAACTTTTGAATTTCAGCCCTTTCAGCTGTCTATCTGCTTAAACGCTTTTTATTCAACAAACAATTTACTTTGTAACAAACTTAAGCCTGGAAATTTTCTGCCCAAAATATGCTTCTTTCACAGAATCAGAAATTAGCTGATGACTTAACAGCAACAGTTACTACTATAAGGAACGCATTATAATAAGGAAGTATTAAAGTATTTGTCTTGCATTCATTAAAGATAGGGATGTAAGACTTCCACTGCCTTTGTATCACACAGCACAGATCAACATTTTTCTCATAAGACTCCCAACTGGTAGTGTCATTTGGCCTTCATGAAAAGTTAAAGAAGCTCCAGATGAACTAAAATCAAAACCAGTGGTTAGTATTTATGATAAAAATAACTCAGACTTAGCTTGGAAAACAGAGATTTATATACTCAGAGAAAAATAGTTTAAGACAGATGTACAGGGATGAGTAGCAGAGCAATGTATGAATAACACCCAGTACAGAAAGTTAATCACAGAATCAGTAAGGCTGGATGACCTCTGAAGATCATCTAGTCCAACCTCCCAAAGATTTCCTGGTGCTGGTTCCACTGGGGCTTGAACCCAGGCCCTTCAGTGTGTAAAGCACATATGATAACCACTACAAAGTCCATGTTTCTTTTTAGCATATTTGGGAACTTACTGCCACTGAAATAACAGATAGAGACAGAGGTAGGCACAGTTTTTTTCATGTTAATACTTCAAGAGGGAAAAAAACCCAAGGACCTCTTGAGGTGTTTTATCAAAAGTCCTGTTCTAATCACAGTTAATATATTGCATTAATGCTGTAGATACCACTAAAAAGATAATCTGGAAGAAGTCTGAAAATATCAGCATAAAAATTGGACACTAGAAGACTATGTAAGAAAAACATCAAAGTCTCAGATACTAAGGGTTAAAATATCTTGCCAAAACCTTAACTATAACAGATAGGTACAATGAGCTTCAGAACGGCCACCCGGTCCAGCATCCTGTCTTCAACAATGGCTACAGGCAGACCCTCGTGTTTATGTTAAGAATAGGGACAAACATATATGATACTTGGAGTACTTTCCCGGTCTGTAATTATTTTAAGCTCAAATATTTCCTGACCTTGGGGTGGTTGTTTAGTAATCTTCAATAGGTCTCTCCCTTCCAGGATTTTGCCCTGTCTCCCCTTAAAGCCATGTAGGCTTTTTGCATCCAAAGCCGCTGCTGGCAGGAAGTTCCAGAGCTCTACTATCGCCCTGAACATGGCCCCAACTGATTCCATTTGGCATTCCCTAGTTCTTGTCCCATAAGAGACAGTGATAGTTTCCATGCCACTCATGATGTGCAGACTTCTAATGGAGCCCCCCTTGTGCATTTCTTTCCTGAGCGGATGAACCCCAGCCAGCTCAGTGGCTCCTTGATCAGACCTTTTCTCAGTCCTGGTGCCCTTTTCTAGACCTTTTGTATTCGGGGGATGGGGGATGGATTTGTTTTACAGTTTGCAATAAGGGGACCAGCACTACACACAGTATTCAAGCTCTGGGTGAAGTATGGATTTAATAGTGACATAATGGTGCTCTCTGTTTCACTCACTATTCCTTTCCTGTTCTATCCTAACATGCAATTTGATCTTTTAACTGCTCTTACACATTAGGCTTCTTTTTCATGAAACTACTTATTGGAAGACCAAAATTTTGCTCCTGAGTATAACCAGTCAGCTCAGAGCCCACCATTTTCTACATGAAGTTAGGACTGGTTTTCCCCATGCGTTGATGTGTTTATCATCACTGAATTAAACTGATCGTTTTATTGCCCAGTCAGTTCTGTGAGACCCTTTGCAATTCTTCTAATACCATCTAGTAGGAAGGTATTCATCAATAGGGCATGTGATGCTATTGCCTGGAACAATGACCAAGGATATCATAAGGAGTTTCTCTTGATTATATTATTGTTTCTGCCCGGGAAGACTGGCCAAGTGGTGTATATCAATTTTGTATGTTTGTATGGCATATCAAGTCACAGCACGAGCTCCAGGTAGACTGCAAAGCATCAGAATTTGCAACCAACTCCACAGTGAGCATGCCGTGAATCCAGCCATTCTAGGACATGTCAGATCTACCAAGCATATGCAAAACAGGGACTTGCACAAGACCTTTAAATCTGATGGCAGAAAGGCACAGCAGACAGAACACTTCTACACGCTCCCTGTGCAGCGCATGTTCAACTAGCCTGCATTTCCTGTTAGTGTCAATTTACTATTAGTATTTTAAATTAATCTGTACTGAACTCTGGAATGGAGCATGGCAACTCTTCAACACTCCAGGGCAACAGCCCACAGTGTTTGGGACAAGAAGAGAGAATAACTTACTAAACCTGCAGGAGAAATGAAAGGGTACAAATTTTTACTGCAACAATGCCTCTAGAAGGATCCATTCGTACTGCGGATTGAACCTCAGTTTGGCAACAGCCTGAGTATTAACAGATAGTATTACAAAATATACATTGAAAACTTTGATGAATAGAAACAATGAGAACCTTGTCACCGGTGATTCATCCCAAGGTAAAACCCACCCACAGCTGACACCTCATACAGCCTGCAGAAGCAGCCACTTCTCTACAGATACTGCGCAGTATCAGTGCTCACTCTTTCCTGTGACTTGGAGCCTTTCAGAAGCTACCTGAGAGGCAATACACACTTAGCTACACCTGTCATGTTTATCTTTATAAATAAATCTGGTTCTCTGAGATTCAAGTGAGTTTATGTATTTGTGCCTACTCCTACTACTGTAACAGACAAAACCACCTAGCGTTTGAATTTTCCATGGACCTTCCTCACCTCTTGACTAAAATCTTGCTTTCTGCTTGGCACTTTTTGGATGCAGGCATTGTAATCTCATGCAAAGAGAACTTGCCTACCAGACTGAATATGTGAAACGTTTTGGTCCCTCAAACCATTTATTTATTCATTTATTTATACACATAAAAGACTCTCCGTACAGAGCCCATATTCCTATAAGCTTTCTGCAGAATAGTTGCCTATAATTATTTTTCTCATCTATAAGTACATTTACATACAGTGCAGCAGCAATTGTCACATATGAACAGCAGATTATCTGTGTTTTTGATTAGTGTTGCAGCAACTTATCCTTTGTGTTTCAATCTTGGGCTAAATGAAGCATCTTCCACAGAGACAAATCTCCACAATGATCAATCATGAAGCATCCCATATGGATATTGATATCCCACATGCTTTAAATGAGGCTGGGTGAGAAAACCTCTGCTCCACTCATCTCTCAACCCTACAAATCGCTGGAAAATATCAACAGGTTCATTTATGCATGGCTATAACCTCTTTGCAGAATCAGTTGTTTTTAAAGAGACCAGGTTAACTGTAGAAACTTTTGTTTGTATAGAACTAACCGTTTAGTGGTGTAATTTTTTAATTCTGATTTTCCATTCTGACAAAAACCCAAATGCTGTTATATAAACACAGAACTATTTTGCTGAAGTAGCTTATTTCACTTTGGGACTTCATACAGGCTACACCAGTGTAAGTATTTTTTTGATGATACAGGCTGTACTTTCATTCTAAAAGCTGTGACAGCAAGTTTTGGGTAAGTAAGTTGCATGTAAAGACATTTAGAATTCTGTAGAGTACTCCAATGTCAAATCTTTCTGTGATACAACTGGTTCACTTTTGTTTTTATATTTTGCATGAATACTTTCATCACACATACTCCAGAGGAGTAATGTGCAGCACAGTCAAACCATTCCATCATGCAATATATTGAGCACAATACGTTAGCCAAAATCAATTCTAAAATAAATAGCCACATCTTGGTTGACATAATAGACATATTTGCTTATACGGTTACTGACTTGGCCCTCTCCGCTTATTTAAGTCCAACTTGGTAAGTACTTTGAGAGTCCAATGTCCATTTTCCCAAATGGAAATAGAAGCAACTTCTTCCTATCCATACACACAGATTAAGAAACCAGAATTATAGCACAATATTTCCCTAATTTATAATTATACTCCAGTGCAGAGTAGAGATTCAGTTTTGACATAACTTTTATTTTTCTCACACATATTTTTACTGTCCTACTCTGTTGAGATCAATTATAGATGACAGACTGCTTAATCAGTCAGTGACTCTCACGACATTTCTTTTATCTTCTGGCCCCTGCAAGGGTTTAATGTTGTCCCACCATGGTGTGGATGGCTTCTGCCATCACAGTATATGATAATACTGTCCAGCTTCTGAGCTTCAGCAGACAGAGCAATATGAGCCAGATTCCTAGAAACTTTGTAGCCTTTACTGAAATTTCTTGGAGTAAGTTTGGCTCCAGAGGTGGTTTCTCTTACTATAGTTCTCTGTCAATCAAATAAAGTGTCAATGAGCCAAAGTTTATTTGTTGGACACACAGATTTACCTGGTAGAAAGGTAAAAAGGCATCTATATCTTAATGTCCTCCCAGGATTAGGGCTAATTAACTTATATTGTTATGGTAATGGCCTTTGTTAGGATATTTCAGCGGTAACTCCCTTAAGCCAATGATTTCATTAGTTCCTAGTAGTTTAGTACTTGTGAGATGCCCAAAACACTAAGAAACTAAAAACTGAAAGACAATGTTTTTATTTCTATGTAAGAAGATTGAAATCAGCTCAATTGAAATTCAGTTTTAGGGACCAAAACATTTCATCTGAGCAAGAAACAACAAATCAATCTATTGTTAACAATTTTAATCCTCATTGTATGAAACAGAAACATTTGCATAATTCAAAAGCATATTAAACATGCTACTTTAAACCATACTGAATCTACAGTAAAGGTTTCACCACTGCTTATTGAAAACAACAATCTGAGTCACACAGTAAAATTCTAACATATCTGCAATTGTTTCTCATTTAACTGAAGCTTCAAGCAGAAATTGCTCTGAAAAATTAGGCCAGCATACAGCATTTAAATCTTCTGTCTTACACAACATGGAAATCTGCCTGCATCAGTGACTTTAATTTAGATTTATCACTTTCATTTGGTCCACATCCAAACAAAAATAACCCTCCTATTGTGGATTCCAGCTCCATACAGCAAATTTCTCTCTGGCTATGCAAAGGTAGCCATTTCTTGCAGATAAAGCTCCATCTAAGACATGAAACAAAATCACCACCAAATGTTGCAAAGTGAACACTGCCGTCATCTGAAAGGCAAAGGAGGCCTTGTGTCTTAATTATTTTGCCCTGGTTCTTCCTACTACTCAAAGACTATCAGAAAAAGATAGAGGTCTTATAAATTATGAAGGAAACAGTTTCTGCATTACTGTATTAATTGAGGTACCTGAGGCGTCTCAGGAAAGGCTGCCTTCTCCTTTCTGGGCTTTCTGGAGTACAGGTGGAAGGCATCAGGTAGTTTTGCCAGAGGAAGAAACATCTTGAAACAGAAACTTGTAAGTGTTGAAAGGAAATTCCTAGCCTGGTGATCAATCGCCTGTTAAGCAACTGGAACTTGCTATCAGATTATCCGGCACTGATTTTTTTTTCTAGTGCATTGGAACAGAACTGTAAAGCATAGCATTACTGCTGCTCCTTTTGCTACCCAAACTGTGACTCACTGGTATTCTGAGAGCTACCTACCTAGTTAGGTCTACAGAGGGGAAGATACTGAAAGACAGCCCCAGATCAGAAGGGACCAGTGTGATCTTCCAGCCTGACATCCTATGTAAGGAAAGCCACGGAGCTTAACCCGCTAATCTTTGCAGTGGAAAAGATTATTTTTCCCTGCTATCTGGAAAAATATTATCAAGTCTTATGGTAATAATAACAATAAACATATTATTATTTATTAATGCTGCTGATTATCTAATTGAAAGCAGCTTTGTGTGTCTGTTCCAATCAAAAATTCACTAAACTTTATTTTCTTTCAAAACAACAACTTAACCCTCATGTCATTGGAGTACTGGGGACATAAGAGAGAGATATAATTATTGGTAGCACCGTGCCAGTTGAGAGCAGAGCAGTGGATTTGGCAGCCTTTGGGGAGCTATCATTTTCCATGCCACCAGAACAGACAAGACCACCGAGGGAGTGCAGATAAACATGGTAGGCAGCTGAAAGAACTGTGCTGGAAACTAGGACTTAGCTTTGTATCTAACTGCTCCAGATAAGATGTTTAGGTATAACAAGACACAGCTATACATAGAAAATACACATTACAAAGGCTGCAGACAGGATCTGAACTCTCTCTTCTACTGGAACTGAAGATATCAAAATTTATTCAATGCAAAGAGATAAATAAGAAATGAACAAACCATGTCACAAATTAATGCTAGCTTCAGATCTCACTGTGGGATATATGGCTTTATGTAGCCTTGCATTTTCAGTTGTTTATTTTTTGTTTTGCTCTTTTGTTAAACCATCATTGTCAGAGTGCAACATCCACTGCAAAAACAGGCTCCAGCCAAATTCCAAGTAGGAGAAGGGTTCCTCCTCATTTCCTGTCCTTCTGTCTGACTCCCTCTCTGCTGTCCCTGTGTTTACCCAGAGATCCTCTGCATTTCTTCCTGAAGTTGCCAGTCTGAATGGTTAGCTTCCTTGTTACGGACAGAGTGCTTCAGTAACATTACGTATTTAACAGAATGAGGAATGGATTCAAACAAGAATCCCACTAATATTTGTAACTGCATTAAGTATACTCCGAGTCAACAGCATAAATTTAAAAGAGTAGATAGACTGTGCAGACAAGCAACTGAGAAAACCACATGCCTTGTCAAACAAGCTCAGTCTCTCTGGTAGACTGACACTAGCCTGATCACAATTACCCTAAACACGTAGCTTAATCTACTGCAAGTCTTGTGACAGAAAATAAAAAGTCTGACCTTTGAGCTTTGTAGCATTCACTAATAATAAGGATGAGCTACAGAATAACTTCATTTTGTCCAGATAATTGCATGTGGTCCTCATCACAGCAAGTCCTACCTTCTTTTAGAAAGGAAAATTGAAGTCTGGTGGCCGCAACTTAAAGGAAAACTGAACACCGCGGACTAAAAGTGTTAAACACACTTAAAAGTGGGTTTTTTTTGGAAATACGGAAACAGTACCAATCCTGAGTGTCACTGACACTTCCATTCAATATATATCCAGAAGCAAAAGAAACTGAGAGACAAAAGGAAGCAAGACTTTAATATCTTGAAGGTATTTTTTAAGCATTTATATGTTTCTCACCATCACAATCTTAGGTCTTTTCTTATCAGGAGGTTACTCCAAGGAGAAGCAAGGCTTTATTGCAGGAGTGTCCACACAAGGAACTCTCTGTCAGTAGTTCCCATTCTTTAAATTCATTCTCTACTTATTATTAAAGTTGCCTGCATGACTAGCCAAGTCCCTTGATAGGGTATTTTTCTAAATGAAAATAAAGTCATCTCCTGTAAACACCATGCAGACCAACCAGGTTTTGTTCCTGAACTCCTGAAAGATGCTTCACATTGCCCTCAGCAAGTGCAACTAGACTTCCCACCTGATGAAACACTTTCTGCAGCAGCAAAAGGTAATGCTGAAGGCAATACTGAAGGCTAGTGGCCCACACCTCACAGAAAACAAAGAAATCACATACTGCTGACAGGCTACATCTGCTGTGAAAAGCTCAAAGGATGACAGTGTCTCTCTGAGACTTTACAGAATATAGTCTCTGTGTAGTCTTCATCACTTTGGTTTTCAGAATCTACAGATTAACAAACCACTGAGGTGGAAGCCTACATTAAACTTTGGTAAAAGCAGATATAGTATGGGAGAAGAGTGAATGAAAGGGACCACAGTCCTGGAGAACGTCTGGCTGAAAGAAGGCAAACAACACTGTTAAGAATGGGAACCACTAAATTAAGGTGAGAATTCAGCTAAACCTTACAAATATGCATATGTCATGTTGGGAAAGATATAATGCATGTACAGGAGGCCATCAGCCTCAAGGAACCTGACAATTCCCACCATTTGAAAGTCTGCTATTAGCAAGGCTGATGGAAGTAATCAGTTAGTGAATGCTACCTGTCCCTCGGCAAAGAGCTAGCCCACCTCTGTTCCTGATTGTCAGTGGTATGCTTAAAGGCAAATGGGCATGCCCTTCCACCAAGTCTTTGTTTGCCAACATCATGTTTTTATTTTTCCATTAGAATTGTCTTTAATAGTAATAACAGCAATAATGGGAATAAACACCAACAAATGTACAGTAGGGAAAGGATTCACTGCTCGTGGCATTAACTCTTATACTAATAAACCATAACTGCAAATTCAGTTACTCTTAATAGCAAAATTAGGCTCTTACCTGTTCCTTTTTGCCATTCACATGACCTTTAGTCACTGGAACTGGAATTGACTTGTGTGGGTGTAGTTTGGTATGAGAATTGAAGGCTCTCATAATTCTCAAACACACCTACATTGATGTAAGAGCTGCTCAGTGTTTCAATGGAAAAAAAGAAAAGATAAGTAAACCTTGATAATGTAAATAGTGTTCAAGCTTTAGAGATCATTTCCTGAATAAGTGGAGTAAACTAGGTTGGGGGGGTGGAAGGGAAGACTTAAAACAAATTTGCTTTCAGGATTTCAGAAAACAATTGAAAAATATGCAGATATTGGTGAAATTAGTTATTTAATGTAACAACTGTGGATGCTGTCAAGATAGACATAGAGATCAGGTGACTGATTGGCTGGTCCTGTTACGACCAATTTTTGTTTTAAAACTGGATGAAAACTGGATGACAGTACAATATTCTTATTTTGAACAGTCTTAAAAGTCTCGCTATTGCTGCTTGCTCCAGAAACTACAGGGTTTTGCATATGTCATCAGGTAGTGATGCAATTTTTTTAAGTCTTCCCTTGTGAGGTTTGTTCTTTATCACAAGCCAAGAGTGCACATTCGGACTGCTGATGAGGAAAAAGCCTCCCTAGCAAATTTTAGTTAGCTCACAAACTCTGGAGCGTGTCTTCATCTATATAATTTCCCTATTATCAAGGACAGTTTAATATGTGCCTTTAATCCAGGTTAGTAAGAGCTTTTTGTGTACATTTGTAAAATCTAACCTCTCAAAGATAACGCCATGGCAGGAGGGCTTTTCTGATGCCATAAGAGGCTATTCCAATGACGAGAACCCTACTAGTTTTTTCCCATGTAAGAGTCTGTTTTGTTTTCTTTCAGCAGACAAATTTGGAGAGAAAAAAAAGGCAGCTCAAAATCAGCTTGATTCAAGTCACATTTTCTTCCCATTCCCTGCTATTGAAATGAAAAAGCAGCTTTCCACCCCACCCACACACAAACTTAAAATTGTTTGAAAATATAAACAAACATTTTTTACTCTTCTTACAAGCACTATCGTGCAGTGAAAGATGAGCTGAGTGTTTGGAAAAGATCCCCTTACCCAGCGCTTAGACTACAGACAGACGAGCTGTCATCCATCCAGTAGGGGGGAAGACAGATTCAGCTTCCTCCTCTGTATCAGGGTTTGAACCCGTATTTCCACCTGATGAGCTACTTTCACAAACCTAAGATAGAGTAAATCAAAACTTCACTGTGAGATTTCAGGCTCCTTGGGAAATTATACCATCCTCTCACTAACCACTCCTGCAGGTGGGTAGCTTTTGCCCCCAAGAGCCACTGAGCAGGCAGGCATCTGAATTAACTCCTTCTTCTATGAGAGGGTTTCTTCCTTCTGCGTCTCACACTGACCACTCTAGTAACGCGTGTGAAGTCGTGTGAGCAGGCTTTCCTGGCACCTGGCAAGCCGCTCCGAACATCACCAGCAGCGGATCAGAGCAGGAATTAAGTTATGATTCAGCAGAGGGCATACAAGCGGCTTATCCTGAGGGTGTGAATTTGCATGCTGGCTGCTCAGCAGCGAGTGCCGTGCACTCGGAGCGGCAGAGCCTCAGCTGCCGAGGCCCTGGCACATCACCCGGGCCCGGGCTGAGCGGTGCCGGTTCGGCCTCCTCAACGCTTCGGCCAGCCCGAGCGCTGCCTCACGGGGAAGATTCACAGGGATTAGAGAATCACTGACTTCTTAATTAGTTTCCATTTCCCTAAAGCAATGACTTGTTTTAATCCTGCTAGTCCTCTAATCTTTCAGAGGGCCCTTGGAACAAATCAGGCTTGGTCAAAGTAAAGAAAACAAATAATAACTGAGACATCCAAATAACAGAGACATCCAAATTTCACTTTCAAAAGCCAGTTATCCCGTATCTGAAAAAGGAACTGGCATTGCCAGCAAGGAGGAGCTCACAAAGTACCTAACTCTGCCTCATTTAGATGCCAGTCTTCCCATATTTCCTTTATAGTCAACGGAGAAAGACAGGTGTATCACAAGATCAACGCAGAGCACCTAGTAAGGTGGCTGAAAGACCTCTTATTCTCATCAGTATTTTTGAAAATTGTATTTTTTTTATTTCAGAACCTAAACCTCTTTAAAATGTTCTCTACACTGTCACAACCTTCCTCAAGCATGAGCAAAACACTCCTTTTCCTTATTCCTTTGTTTATCCTCTTTAACAGCTGAGCTATTAAACATTCAAGGCTTTGTATTTGGCCAATATAAGGAGTCCAGCTCTTCTCAGCTTTAAGGAGGAATCTGTCATAATAAAGCATACAAGAGGCAAATAGCATTTATCAGCAGCAATTAGATATTTCTGGAATGCACTCACATTTTTTCATATTAATGTGTTTGTTCCAAGACTCAATGTGTTTCCACAGAGAGGATCAGATCCTATAAAATCTTTTTGAAATGAGAAATGTGTTTAACAATCATTAAATTCACTACACTTTCTGCCACTGACACAGGATTTGGAAATAGGGGTCTGAGTAGCACACTGGATACATGAACAGTTTATTCCCAAGACTTAGGTTCAAATTTTCACTCAATCACAAGGAAAAATAAATGTAATAACCTCCATCCCAGTCAGCACAAGTTATTTATCATCACTGATCCATCAAAAATTCAGTGCAGCAGCCAGCACTCAGCTGGCAGGAAGAGCTTAAGTCTAGAGTAACTGGAGACTGGCCTGTCAGCAGGAGAAGCATGTACAATGCCTGTCTGCTATACAAGTATGGCTTATTTTTCAGTGCAGCAAGAGCACTGATCATATTAACAAACCAAGTGTTTAAAAGAATCTGCTAAAAGTTGAAATTGTTAAAATAGAGCTGACTGGAAAATAGGAAGTGTGGGGTTTTTTTTTTGTTTTTTTTTTTTCCCTACTAGAGAAAAGTATAACTTTTTTTTTTTCCTCAGAAAGAAATGTTGACATTTCAGAGACTGTGAAGATACCCCTGCAGTGCATTATGCCTGCAGTCTCCTTTAGACTGGGCACTATATCCTCCTCCACATACTACATTTCCACGTCTGACCAGGGGAGACAGTGCATGACAGTGGTGCAGTGATCCAAGGATCACTGCATGTCTTTAAAAATGACACCTCCTGAGGAGTTTTGTCCGTAGGGATTAATGAGACAAGACACAGAAGAAATTTTAACTCTTATGCAGCACTATGTGAGTTGAATGCAGGTTCACGCAATACTTTCATTTCTAGAATTCTCCTTTTCAAAACAATTCTAAATGCATTTCCATTTAAAAGAATTCTTTTTTTTTCCAGAGTCTGACAACAGAAACAATTTCAACACAAAAATTTCAACCTGATTTAATTGCTTATACCTCTCACATTATTTCACATCAATGAAAATCACCAGTAGCTCTACTTTTCAAGTCTACTTCAACCTTGCCACTGGCCCAGCAAAATTAGATCACAAGAAGAAGCACTTTTATAAATCAATGACTGAACGCTTATATGAGATTTTTACTCAACTTTATCTTAAAAGAGTAATCTATGGCTGGCAACCATAAGAAAAGAATTCTTGTTTTTGTCCTCAGGCTAAGCACTCTTCTGGCAGCTACAGAATAAATTTTGCCAAACCATAAACTTTAGTAACTGTAAGCTCTAGGCATTATCTCTACTGAACAACACAGTGTTGCTTTGCAAGTTTATTAATGGGAAGGCATTTTCAGTTAATTTTTCAGTAGATATAGTATTTCTGACTGTCCAGGCTCAGAAGAAGTAAAAGGGAGGTTAGGCATACAAAGCAGGAAAAAACAATCATCTGACTTCATCTGCTGGTGACTATATTTTTGTCATATGTATATAGTCAAAGAGGTTTAGAAAAGCTGGAAATTACTGTTTTCACCTTCTTTGCCTGGATAACTATCAAACATTTTTTATTTTTAGCATCAAAGTAGCTGAAAGGGCATTGTTAGAAAGAATGGGCTCTCTTTCTTGGCTCATGCAATAAACTTCAGGGAGGGGGCTTAACTTCAGAGACTGCTCCGAAAAAATATTTTTTCATTCCAAATCCAGCTCGGCAAACTATTAGTGTTTATTCTGATCCTCAAAGCTTGTGGTCTTACCTAATTGTACAACATGTTTTTATATATATATGATTCTGTTCCTGTGGATGTAATCAGAGGAGGATAGTGATAGTATCTCCTATAAACATAATGAACATTCTGGGTCAGACCAAGGCTGCAACTAGCCCCATATCCTGTCCCCAGCAGTTATCACTAGAGGATGCTTAGCAAAAGAGTGTAAAAACTAGGGCACGTAGAAAGTGATCTTTTGCCTTGTTTTCCACCTCAATTTCTGGAAATTAGCAATGCACGGTCTTCCTGAATCAGCTGCTTCACTTGATTATTGTGCTCAATAGCTTTCTTATGCCGCTGTTAGACTGATAAGCAAGGCTATGATTGCTGCTTACTTGCTCTTCTGCTCAGTCTCTCTGGTTCTGCATTCTCATCTCTTTAGCTTGTTTCTCGAATCATTTATTGGCATCTGATGCAATAAAACAGCATACTTCCGAGATATCAATCTTGGATGAACTGATCAACAGTGCGATTGTCATAAAAGAGCTAGTTGTAAACACCCATTACAAATGATTTATCCCTCTGTAACACTGGCTAGAAACTGCACAGGTATACAATAGTTAAGGCACTGAATCAGGAAACAGGAGATCGGGGCCAAGATCACAAAATCAGGAACCAAAACCAAGCTCCTCAGTCTCTACATACACACTTTACAGAGCGTACTGAATTTCGGGCCCGAATAAATTCATACCCCTGATGGCAGTTGAATGTAATGACTCAGACTGCTGAGTCCTTCTGAAGCCAGACTGACTGACATCGCTAAGGGAACAGTCTACATCTAGTATCCCCAGCTCAGCCAGTGCCTCTGGACATATTCTTGTTTGTAACTAACTGGTAAGGGGATTCCTCTGTCTTTTTTTACAACAGGATTTCTTGAGGCACCCCATACAATCAGCTATTGTGCTTCTTTAAGGCCTCCAACTTAAAAAAACCAAGGCAATAGTGCCTATTGTCAGATATATTTCTGTGTTTTACACTTTGCTCTCTCCTCTCAACCAATCTGCTGTCATAAAATAAAGACAAATCCAGCTTTGGGCTAGTTTCACACACATCAAACAAAAGACAAACTTGGAAGCAGCAGTTTCAGTAAGCATTTACATTATTAATCTTTGGATGGTACAAACATTAATTAATTAATCTCAGTTGGCCAAATTCAACCTTGATAAAACTCTGATGATTTTGATGGATATTTGCCAAAGAGAAATTTGGCCTGAGATTTTTCTCCCTTTTCTTTTGGCAATCTTGTTCACTCCTACGCTTGGAGCAGTTTGTCTTTCCCACTGTCAGTGGCATACTTTTGGGCTGAAACAAATTTCACGATGTGCCTAAAGGCTATATTCAGCCAAATCCTGCCCTCAGTAACAACCATGTAGCCCCAATGATTTCACTGGTATAACCAATGGCAGACATTTGGCCCATTATGAACCAAAGGGAAGACAGAACCTACTGGGCAAAACAACTATAAACCTCTTCCAGTTTGCTCAGTTCTACCTTAAAATTTAGAAGCATCTGCAATTATTAATCTACATTTCTCTGGAAGTGAAATACAACAACTTTGCCTCATTTCTTCCATTTCAGTAGCTCACTGTTTTTAAATGTCACAGACACAATCAGTGTCACTCATAAAAAAAATTTCAAGTGAAACTTAGCAAATGCTTTCCTTTAATGCTCAAACCTGCAGCAAATTTAAACCATTGTACATGAAACCTAATTTGCTAACATGCAGTGCTAATTTGATTACTCTAGATAAAGGTCTTAGTAGGACCAATTGGTGCTTGCTGCAGTGTGAAACTAGAAGGATAATTTGCTAGGAGAAAAGTGCAAGCTCTCTTTGGCACCCTAAAATGTGTTCAGTTGGTTTTGTGCTTTTGCATTTGAGTGAGTACTCCAACACAAATTGGGCACAATTAGCAGCACATTTTAAAAAATACAGCTCAGTTCTGGTGCTAATTTGTCCTTGCAATAACACCAATTTCCCCTGTATTTACACTCAGTAAGCGTACAGAGGCTAACACAGAGGAAAGCTTTGGACAATTCTCATTTGTATAGCACAGAGCAAATAATTCTTTGTGCCCCATGTGAAATGAGTCGAATATCTTAGCCCACTTTCCAGAGAACATGTGTCTACATCACAAAATCTGCCACCACAAGTTGGCACTAATTGGCAGTCTCAGCAAAGTGGCAAAGGAATGAATGGCCCCTGGATACCGAACTAACATTTTTCCCCTACAGGTGGTCTTTTCAAGTCGGAACTGAGACATACATTGTTTAGGCAAGGTGAAGTTTGTACTGCTGGTACATGTTTTGTTGATTCATAGAAGATTTCAGTGTACAGCAAGCGTTTTCATGAGCATTACATTCACACTATTAAAAAAAATAAACAAAAACCTTAAATTGTAGTAAAAAAAAAAACAAATTCCAGCTGTCCCTACTTACCCCCCCCCCCAAAATCTGCATTACGTTCAAAGGCATGACCAAATCTTTTCAGTTCTCCTCAGCACATATTGATGAAACAGCTCCCTTAGATCTGGTACCAGACCAAAAAGATTAGGATGCCAGCTGCTTTTATCAAGGACCGACTCTACAGACTATTCACACATAGCCCCACTTGTGCCATTTTCTAGGCCTTATCGAAAGCCTACTGATATCAGTGGGGAAAGTCCCCAAAACTCCAGTGAGCTTTGGTGACAGAGTGTTAAGGAGTTATGTTTAGTTAGTTTTGTCACAAAAAAAGGTTAGAGATGCTTTGATTACAGTGTATGATTACATTTACAAGGACAAGAAGCTGGATGGTAAAGAGGCTCTTCAGAATGACTGAAAATGAAATTCAGAGTAAAAGTAGAAATAAGCTCTGTGTGTTTTTCCTTTTTCCACAAGGACAATCACCTAATGAAACAAACTTCCAAAGGAAATACAGAAGTCCTGATATGTTGACACCTTCAGCTCAAGATAAGATGCTTCTCTGGAAGATATGATTCTGTTATTCTCAAGAACTGGTTGAAATGTTACAGTATTTGCTATACGAGCTCAGACTGGATGATCTAGTTTAACTTTCTGTCCTAAAATGATTCTATCCACTTTTAAATATGTTTTAAAAATCACCACGCAAGCTGAGCTGACGTGATTTTTGTCATACCCTTTTCTGAAACCTTCAAATACTGTTTGCTTGATTTCATTTTCTGGCAAGAACTTCCCTCTCTTTTCAGAGACTTCCACATACTTCTACATACACAGTTTACTGTGAACAAATATTGAACAGTGCAGGGAACAGTGTGTGTAGTAAACTCTAAAACAGAACAGATTTTTAGCAAATCTAGAAGCAGATTCCCCACTGGTGCTGGGAAGAGCAGATTCATCCTCCTTCTGTTCAGCCACTGGCCCTCTTAACATCACAGGTAACTAGCACAAATCAGTGGCTGAGGGTTTTGACCAGGGAACATGTGTTTGTCAGGGACAGGAATGAAGCCATCTATCTCTTTTCACTAGGTTGGCACGCAGCAGATGGAGCCCACTTCTGACTGCTTCCAAATCAGTCACAGGTAGGTATGCATCCAAATTATTGTTGTGGCACTGACACAAACAGAAACAGAGCATCTCTCCGGTTCATGGGAAGGGATCTCTTCCTGCCACCATCCGTGAACACAGAGAGCCCCCTGAACTCCACCAGTCCTTCCCTCTTCATTCATTCAAACTGAGCAGGAGTCAGGATTAGCAATCAGCAAGTCAGAGAAGATAAAATCTGTCTTTGTGCTGGCTCTGAAGCAGACCATGTTCTGAATTCTCTGAACATTGCATCTTGGTCTCCACTTGCAGTTTGTCCACTCACACATAAACCTGTATTTTGCTGATACATCCTTCACACGAGCTTAGGTTAGATCAGATGTCAAAGGACAAGTTATCCTATTTTACAGATAGTTACTATCTAGGGGAAAAAAGATATTTCTGGGATTCTCTTGAGAAATACATGTTCTAAGAAGATCTAGGCAGAATTTTAAGCTGCATGGCCTATTTATGACATGATTTTTAAAAAGGATGTACAAAGAGACTGCTTTATTTTTTCTTACATTGTCTTCTGACCTTAGAGAGGGATTCATCTGACACCATCACAAACTGTGTCCACTAAACGTTGACCTGTAACTCTTTTAAATAGTTTCACTCAAGTTTTGCATCCAAGGTGGAGAAAGCAGAAGAAACAAATACCTGTTTGTTAGCAGGTGCAACACATACCGTAAGAGACTTGCTTTGTGGCCCTGACAGCCTTCGTTCCAAGTACACCGGCGTCTGCTCATTAAGCCAAGTCATATAACGTTGATAACACTGCCTTAGTGAGAGCACTGCTGTTGATGGTTAAAGTCTGTTGCATCAGTCACTAAGCCTAGACTTGAAGACATTAGCCATGATTTCTATACATACTAGAGGGCAACTGGCATCAGTAGAACAGATGAACAGATCCAGCACACTAAGAACTGGTCTTGCCAGAGCATCAGCAAGTAAGGCTTTCAGTCTGAAGGGAATGTAAAGCCAAAATACCATTCTCTGGTATTAATGGATCCATTAATACCATTAATGAATCAAATCAATACACTGTCTTTTGACACTTCCCACAGCATACATGACTCATCCCATATTCCTAGAACTTTACTTCTTTTCATTCCATTTTGTCTTTATCGCGTAGGTACAGAAATGGAAGAGTCCTTTCCAGAAGGAAGGTAGTTATTCTGATGAAACAACACAATATTTGGCACACTCACCTTTTGCATCATGCTTTGAAGAAGCACAGAGCTACATAATATAAGCACTAAGTATTTCTGTTATTATTGCTCTTGGGCCAAATTCCCAAGCAGCCCTATTTGGCAATTAATTCAGCTATTGAGACTCTAGCCCCTTGTTGTCCTCAGGCCGCTAAGACAGGAGCATTAAAAGGAGAAACCAAAACAATACCGCATTGGAGAGAGAAGAGAGTCTAAGAATAGAGGGGGAGATTCAGCTCGCTGAAGCCAAGGAGGTCCGGCTTTGTGGCGTTGCAGGGCTGTTCCAGCTGCTACCAAGAACCAAGTTCTCCTACCTGCCAAATTAATTTCCCTCTTTTTTAATTTTTGATTCCAAAGAGCTGTGCTGAAGAGCCACTGAATGAATGGTATGTTTTATGTCAAGTCTGTCCAGTCTGTATTCTTCCCCTTCCCATAGGCCCTACCTGTCTTTTAAACAAGCCAGGTATTAGACGTGGTAGCAGACTCTGTTGACTGAGGTGAGCAGTAAAGTTTTGCTTACTGCTGCCACTTATTTCTGTTTTACACTATTTGGAAGAAAAATTACTAAATACATTTGGATAGCAGGTCAAGCCAGTTGGCAGAACTTACTTATTTCTGTCCTGCGGGAAGGTCTGCCTGAACAAGAACCTCACAGTTTGGACGAGTTGGCTGGTATGGGCCAACCTAGTTGCATTTGCTGCTTCCACTTATTTTGTCTGAAACTATTTAGAAGAACATTGAGCCTCTAGAATTTTATATTTTGCAGCATGCCAAGAGGGACATTGACAGTTCGTTTGTTTGCTCAATCAATCATGGAAATTTTTCATTTAAAACAAAAATGAAAATAAAACAGAACTTAGCTAAACTAAAAAGCCAGACGTTACAAAGATGGATGATACTTGCTGTCATGACTGTGACTGTTGCTTCTAAAAGAAAGAAAAAAAATGATAGTCAAGAGCTGAAATAAAGTACTGCAGAATCCTCACTTATTCCAGGTCAAACACCTAGCTGGTGGGTTGGTTGAAGACAGATTGTGATAAATTAAAGCTAATACCACTAGCCTGATTTGGGTACTAACTTTTAACAGTGACAGAGCAGAACAGCCTGCTCCCCTTTAACAGGAGAGTTCTCCGTCTTCAGTAGCTAATTAGTGTGCAATTAAGGAGGCCCAGTCTTAACAGTTCTAAATGAAAACATTTTCCACACAAAAATGGACATCTGCAGCATCAGTCCAAAAATGCCTCTCTGACACAGAAGAGCGATGTGACTGCAAACAGGTAGAAGGAAGCAGTATGAGGGAATGATGTGGACACGAGCCCACACAGACAACTGAAGGGGGCAGATTAGGAGAAAGAAAGAAAGAAGAAAAGAACTAATCTTTGGAGAAGAGAAAATATCCAGTTTCTAGCTTTATTTTGCAACACTGCACTTAAGGTCAGATCTGCAGCTTTCCACAAGCTTAGTCCAGATGGTTGGAATATATATTCTACAATTGGTATACTTTATGTGACGCTTACATCTAACTGACTCTCCTGTTACAGCAGCCTTACCTCATAATTTGCACTGATTTAATACTCTTGAAAGTTAGTCTTTTGGAGTTGCAAACTATTCTGCCATGCAGGAGAAAGACAACTACCAGGCAACACACTGACCAACTTTCATACTTAACCGTTCCATAAATGTTTCCAATAAATGCTGAGGCTCAGATACACAAAGAGATGTTGGTAGGCACAGTAGTCCTGCTCTTGGGCTGTACACCTTTTTAGGAATTAGGCGGCTCCAGGAGGAAAGGACATGTTGGCACGATTCCTTCCTGTAGAGGAGGCCACACAGCCTGGATTTCCCACGTCCGGAGCAAGTGCTGCTGTAGGTCCCTCCCTCCCCCCATGTGTTTTGAATGGAATTGTCTGTGACTTCTGGGTTTTGTAGAGAATTCAACTCTATTAATTTAGGCAAAGACCACCAAATGTAGGGGGTCCTTTGGAAACTTAGACATAGGGCTATCTAGTTTGAGGATCTGAAGTGAGCTTAAATACCAAACTGCTCTGACTTGCCAGCTGAGAAGCTCACAATTTTGCTTTGGAGCAGTGTTCTCAGGGAACTGCACTAGTGAAAATGCTGACACCTAACCCATGAGGCGGCAGGCTTTCTGGACTGCACTGATGACACAAACACTAAATTCCATTTCATTTCCACTTCCTTCAGGCACCCAAGACATTTTTGCAGACTGTAGCCTAAGCTATTTAGCAGGCCACAAGCCAATAAAGTTCTGTAGAACGCAGAAATTTATTTTTGTCTCCTTTTCCTTCAGAGAGCAAGCTTCATACACTCAGATTTGCTAGGCACTTTGTCAGCGCTGAGATCCAGGGCACTGCAATAATGTTTAATCCCATTACTAATGCTTATTTTAGAATCTGCTTGTCCTTAAAGACATGATAGTGATCTTAATTATTGTTTCCAACATGTATTTGCCTGAAACAATTATTATACTTCATTCCTATAGAGACAATGAGATAAAACTCTAATTTTGTTTTATTGGCCCTTCTATCCATCAAGAAATGAGTTTCTTCTGAGAGCTTTGAAGTAGTCCCCTTCATGGATTAAACCCCTTGAAAGTACGAGAACAGAGGGCGGGGTGTGGGGGAACTGAAATAATTTACATCCCAGCAGACATGTAATGGGAATCAACAATGCAACTAGACCTACATGATGGTTGAGAGGAAAAAGTTGAGACACGCTATCCAGCATGAAAAAAGTCTGTTTCGCTGCAGCTTTTAGCTCAGCAGACAGCCAAGGTCTGCACTAAGTCAGAGGAAATAACTAGCAAAAAGGAGCTTCCCTAATCATATTTTCCAAATAAATAAATAAATAAAAGAAGTTTTACTGGATAAAAGAATATCAGATGCTTAACTGTCAGTTGGCTGCCTGCCAAGTAAGCTCATACCCACAGCCCCAGCATCAATGTTCTACAATGTGTAGGAATACATAGCAAAAATACAGTCTGAGCAGTGGCTAGATTTGATATTAAATCTACATGAGACACTCAGTCTAGATCCCAAAAATGTATGATATGCATCAGTCTCTGAATTTTTTCTGCAAAAATGAAATTTCAGCCATATTCTCTCTCAAAAACACAAAAAAAGAAACAACAAAAAACCAAACACAGAATCGTAAACTTGACCTCTGAGGTTGGCCTATGTGTTTACCTCCAAGTGAATACAGGCCCATTTCTTTTCTTTCTGTATGTCAAACAAGACAGAAAAGAAAACCGATCCATCAAAGGGAAAACTTTAAGCACAATAATTATACAAGCTAAGATGAGAGAGCAGCAAGGCTCAGCATACCTGCTTATACCGGGATGGATCCCACACAACACTTGGAGCAGTGTCCTGGGATAGAAGGAAACAGTTTGGCCTGCCTAGTAACATCTTCCAGAGACTTAGTCCATTCCCATGGAAAGCAATGTAATTTGACGTTCTTAGGAATGTGAGTCTAATGGGTGCTCAGCATCCTGTCCTGGAGCAGACAGAGCAATTACACATGTTCTGAACTTTAAGTTTCCGAGCAGTTCAGCTGACTTAGAAGTTAACTTCTGTGCATGGCTGGAACCAAGAGAGCTAAGGCCCTTGTAGATCAGAGGCTACGTGATTAAGATATGTTTAAATATAAAGGAACATATCTTAACAAAAAAATAAATAAATAAAGCAAGTAAAGAGCCTGGACCAAATTTCAGTGTGTTTGGAAGGTAGGTTTTGCAGTGATTGGCCACATGTAGCACGTGGCATATAAAGCAATCCTTCCTATCCAACTGCTCATCATGGATGTAGCTATAAATCATTTATTTTCTCTTCCATATGCTGCATATTTAAATTTCTAAGTGTCTAATATCCACAGAAGCATGTGCCTTTTCTTGAGGCACAGAGGTAGAGACACAAAGACTACACATTACCTCTATTCCCCCCTGATACACACATACATAGACTTTTGCTCCTTCTGCCTTCTGGCTTTAATGATTCTAAAATAAAGATCTCTCTGTCTGACAGCAAGTGGCTGCTCTTTTTACTGAGCCTTCCCACTATATTGTAGCCTTGGTACTACTGTGCCGTAAGAAAAGTATATTCCACTTCTTCCAAATGCAATCTAGAAAGCCCAAACAGTGGGAAATCTCCCACTTGGTATCATGCCAAAGAAAGTTTGAAGAGAAAAATGGTAGTGTGCAGACAATGCTGCAGATGGTGCTGGTCAAAAAAAGCCTACATATGATTAGATAATCACAAGAAATGCAGTGCAAATGGTAATCACATGTATGTCACTGGTGCTAAATATAAATGTCAGGGGCCTCCCACATGGAGAAATTCCAGCTGATTTTGATAAGATTTTGTGCTTCAGTTGTTGATTGAAAGGTTTCAGTCCAGCTTGAAGGTATGTGGTGACACCTCCATTGTATTTTTGTAAGCAAAGGCTCATATCCCCCATCAAAATCATCTTAATCATGTAGACAGCAGGCAGCCCATGGTGCTAGACCCCACAGGTTTTACAGTAACTCGTTCTGAATGATTTCTCACTGGGTCTCTGGCAGTGTTATGGAGCAATTTTCTAAGCTTGCATTTGCAGATCCTGAACTTGCACAGCACCAACTCCATGCAAGAAGAACATATGGTCCTATGTTTAAAATGGACCATATGACTATGATAGTTTAAAAACTATCCAGTTTTTAAAAAACAAAACATATGCCAATAGTAACTTCCTCTTTGCTGATTAATGTTCTTTAAAATTCTCAGCATTGTTTAATGATGCGATAAAAAGCAGCACTTCTGTTGCTGTGGGAAGACCAAAAGACAATCTTGTCATATAGTTCTGCTGCAACAATGGGAAATTAGGGAGTTTTGTAGTATTAGCGAATAAGGAACCATCCTATTGCTTTTAGAAAAAAAGAGTAGTGTTGTTCAGGTGGTTCAATCCATGGAGGCCACACTGGCTGTCCATTGGGTTTCTGGAAGACAGGGGCCTTCCACGGGTTGTTACTTCCTACAGAAAAATTGGTGTTCCTTTGTTAGGAAGTAACTAGTCATGCAAAATCACACAATTTCTGAAACAAGGTTTCAGAAAAAGTATCACTGTTGTAAAATTAACAAAACAATAAATAGAAAGCAGTAGAACTACACTAGTCAAATTTCAAATCCCTCTGTGATTAGTGTTTGCAGGAGGCTTGCAAATACAAGACACTTTTGCCCTTACCAATGTACAGGGATTTCAAATCTTACAAAAGAAGGAGAAAACTTAAAAAGTCCCTATGGGACTAGACCTGTTTTCCTCCCTATCTCAAATGAGTGTCGTCAGCACTAAGTTCCAAAGTAAGAGCCCTGCAGATGTCCCTGGTAAGTCTAGCTGCAGAGTCTGAAGACACTACTCCCCTCTGCTGTTGGCTCTCCACCTGTGCTGCATTCCCATCCTCAAAGCAGAGCCAGGAGAACAGAACCTATATTGGCACTTCAGCCACTGCAATTCACAGCTTAGCACCTTAGCACCCAAACTGTTGATAAAGGCAGCAGGTGCAGACACGCATTTGGTGCGCTCTTTCAGCTACACAGTGCAAACCACTGGCATGGTTTAGGAAAGGTAGGATAAGTGACATATGGAATATCCCAGTAGAATTGACAAAGGACTTATCTGGCATAGGGAATCTCACTTACTTGTCTTCAAATTTTCACAGGTCACACAGGAAGCGGTGAGACTTTCTTATTTGTTGTCAAATACTGAAACAATGAACGTAAAAAAAAAATCTTATTCATTTCTCTGGATATATCTGCATTGGTATGGATATAATAGTAGAGGTTAGGCCCAGCTGATTAAATACAAATAAAAATCCTTGCAAACTGGCCACACTATAGTAAGTTTGAAATTTAGGAAACCCCCAGCTAAGAACTTAAATGCATTGTCAACAATTTGTCCCACAGTACTTTTGGTAGAGCCTGGGGAAATTCTGTACAGTACTCACAGCAGTATGTAAGGAGATAAGCACTTTCGTCTGTACCCTCATCCCATAAAACCAGAAAAAAATGGAGTGGAAGTTCAGTGGACACTTATTTCTGTGCTGTTACATAACTGCATAATACCTTTCACAAAGTTCCTCCCAGTGTTCAGCATGATCAAACCCATTTGTAGGCTGGGAAACCGACAGAGAAAAGGTATGCAACTTGCTCACGGCTACACAGCAAACCAATAGCAGAACTGGGAGGAGATTTTACAGGTCCTAACAGAGCCTCTGCTGAATGCCTGTAAGGTTCCAGATGCCTGCCATTCTTTGAACATACTTTGTAAAACCTGAAATACGGTTGCATCACAGGCTGGCCATCATACTTAACGCAACACCTGCTTCCTAGTGACCGTTTTGCTATCCACCGTGCATAAACAGACATGGTAGCTGTTTCTCAGTTTTGTTTCAAGATGATTTAAGATTTCTGGAAGTCATGCCCATCACACCCAGCATATTCACTGACCAGTGATTTTTCCTTTTTCCTTTTTGTAGCCTTCCTTAACCACAAACCTCATTTAAGTGTCATCGACTGAGTCTCCTATTCTTTTAAAATTCTGCAGTAGATTCCATTTACTAATACTAACAGGAAATCCCATGAATCTGCCTCATGCCCTTTCACTGACTTCACAAATCCAATTGATACAGATAGAGCCAATTTCTGAAACTGCAGCTGTCCACACTTACAAAGCTCTGACTGTTAGATAAGAAAGTGCCAGCTGGAACAAGAAGTTTCTCCTACTACTAGATGCCACACTCTTAGCCAAGTGGGCAGCTGTCAGCTTGGGTGGCGACAAAGCTGCATGAATGGGAAACCCTTAGATCCAGTCCCTTATGCTCATCCTAAAGCAATGGAAAAGTCCTACAGCAGAAAAAGCGAGAAAAGCTCAGCCTCATAAGAATGCAATTGCACTTGTCTCTGAGTTTCCAGTTCCCTGCATACCACTGCATTCCTTATGGACCATCAGAGCTGGAGCTGAGGAAGGCACTGTATATGGGCCAAAAGGCTAAGCTGGCCCCCTCCTCTGACCTGAGAAAGGCCTCAGTCTCAGCCCCATTAAAAGAGAAGCTAAAAGCCTCTTCAACTCTGAACAGTGTTTGGCAGTTCACAAAGTTTATGGATGGTTTTAGGATGATTTTCACTGCTAATTTTAAATCTTGCATGAGTTTTAATCTGCATATGATTGCAGAGCCCAAGATGTTTTACCCAACGGCTTAGGAACTGGATTAGGAGTGGAGGAAATGGGTGCAGTCATTGGCTTCCCCACCCTCAATCCAGCTGCGTCAAAGGGGCACCATGGATAGTCTCCTGCTGCTTGGGATCAGCACAAAACAGGTGTCCTGGCCAGGGGACGAGGAGAAAGAGGAGATGCAGTGGTTCACGCTGCCTGCCTGGCAGTGCTCCTTCTGAGCCAGCGCTATTGATACATCTGTACTTGTAGTCAGAATATAATCTGATTTGTATTTGCATGCAACACTAATAGTGCCGTGTCCTATACTTGGAAAATAGATTTCAGAGATGTGAAATAGGCATTCACTTTCAACAGAGGTGGGCTTCATCCTACTCTGCCCTCCATGATCTTAGTCTGCTGTGTGCTACCAGTCCTTTTGCAGGCTCTGTCCATTGGCCACCTCTTTGAGTACCAGGTAGCCAATTTAATGGCCCTTGCTGGATCCCTACTTCAGCTTCACTTACGCCTCGTCTAACATGTGAATAAGCACAATAATAAGTATGAGAAAAACGTGTCATTTATTATATTCAGCACTTCCTATCAGTGGCTTTACTAAGAGATTTCTGTTTCAAAAGCAATGGCACAGAGCAGCTCACTGATGGTAGCAGGGGTCAGGAAGCAGTACTCGGCTTAGCGAAGCACAGGACACAGATCCTATTGCCCCTGGCCAGTGAGTGCCCCTCAGCTTCTTCCCTGCTGCTTCCTTTTGGCACATATTACGAATGTGACAATGATAGCAGCTTACCACCTGTTTAAAGGAACTTTCCATAGAGCCACTGAAAAAGCCAGAAGCTAAATTCTGCAGAACTTCTCAATATTTGTGGATTTTTCTTTCTATTTGTGCGGTTATGTAATGTCATTTGATTCAGAAGACACAAGAAATACTGGTAAGTGGTTTCCAAGACTCTGTACATCTTTAAATCTTTAGAATCTTTAAAAATTACAAAAAGCTTTTTATTTCTTCTCTAAAACAAAATATCTATTTCTTGGAAATTTTTTATTACACCTATGCATTCAGCTTTGCAGTTCTTCTTTTTCTGAATCCCTCAACCTCTTTTCCAGAGATGACACCTCAGCATCAATCTCTCTTCTCCCTCATACCCATGTCTACCACTGAGACTGAATTTTAAAAGGGTTTGGTAAATCTCACCATTTGCATGAAGACTTTCTTCAGATTATTAATCTTACAACCTTCCTCCTATAAAAGGATCTTTTCAAAAGCATCCTTTCTACTTGGTAAATGGTATCAGTTGGGTGCTTCTGCAAAAAGGAACATCGTAGTCCTCAGTGCTTAAGGGTAAGTTGGAAAGAATATAAAACTAGAAGCTTTTAACAACTTGAATCATCCATGAGCAGTTCCAGGTATCAGCATGACAGAAACTAAGTTAGTTAGATCTCATATAGCAGATAAATACATATGTACTATTAGTTTTCAGGAATCTCAAGCCAAGGACAATGGCTGGCCCCTACTTCTGATTCTACAGCCTAGAATTCATTAAAGCACTTAAAGCTGTTGATATATATAAAAAAATCCCACTTCAATTAAATGAAGAAAATTAGGAATAAAAGAAGAAATACTGGATGAATATGTTTGTGAAGGTACTGTGATACCTATAATTGTACGTTCCTTTTGCTTCTTATCCTCGTACTCTTTCCTATGATTTCCTGAATAGGAAAAGGATCTTCAGGAAAAAAGCAATAGAATAAACAAACAAACAAAAATAAATAAATAAATAACAAAAGCCAAAATGTTAAAAAACTGCTTTTTTTTCCTTTCTTTCTTTTTAATGGAAACTTTATATACAGATCTATGAAAGTCACATCTATGGAAAGTAGACTGTGGCTTTGTGGGCTTCTTAATATAAATGTCCCTGACATAAAAATTACCATTCTAGAAGGCTTTGTGGAAAGATCGGAAAAAATCTCCTGGTAGGCAGATCTATGTAAACTGTTTAATAGCTAGGGAGAGATTTCTTCATGTTTTTGGATGGAAGTTTTCTTTCCCTACACCCCCCCCCCCATTCTTTGCAGACTTTTGTCTCTTTTTGTAAAACTGATTGCTGTGTTGTTTTAGAGGGGGCAGCTGAGCAATCCGTTTCACTGCTTCTCTTTCCCATGGAACAAATCCCCCCCAGCCCTCCTGCTGCATCCTGACAGAGATTGCAGGCCTTTCTTCGCTGAATTCTTTCAATAATGCTGTAATTGCAACATTAGGAGAAACAATTAGGACGAAAGGGAGCTGCTTCTGTATGCCAGACCTGCTTAATAACTTAATTAAATAAACAGAAATATAATTATAGTGTAAATATTTCCTTTTTTTAATTCCTAGACATCCTGAGAGAGAGAATGTTGTTGAAATAAGATAAAACTATTGAAAACCTTTTCAGTTCCTCCATGCTTAAAAACGATTTCACTGTCTTCCCACTCCTACGCACTTGCAATATTCCACTTGTAAGATTTCAGACCCATCTATCAGACAGAGAAAAATGCATCCTTGGAAATGAATACTTGAGATAGTCAAAAGTGTTTATAATTGGAAAGGAACCATGAGGAGTAAATTGCTCTGTAATTTATAACTGCAGATTTCCTTCCTCAAATTATTTTCATTCAGCAGTTTTCTTTGAGAACTTTTACAGTTTCAAATGCTTCTGAAAAAAATGCAAGAGACGCTTGGATCATGTTGTCTTTTGGCACGTACACAACCAGTCAAAGATGATGACCCTACCTTACGGCTTTACGTTAAAACACTTTAATGGCTTCAATACATTTACTCATGATTTACACTAGTTCAACAGAAACAAGGCTTAAAGCTATTATCAAAAGATAATCTCAGTCTCTTTTCACTGAGCAATTTTCTTCGGCTTCACCACCACAAAATTCTGAAACAACCTGTTACTCACAGTTATTCAGAAAGAATAATAAAAATCTAATCAGTGAGAGTGATACAATTTCGAAACAACAGCAGGCAGGATAACACCCAGGTCAAGGATAACAAAAGGTTTCTCTAATCTAGTAAGAGTGACAATTCAAAGTTTCCTTCAAATTACGGATAAAAATCCTACAGCTAGCAAGATATGACTGCTGATTACAGGGATCTTAGCTCTATTCATAATCTATCACTACTACTGAAAGTAAAAGCCAGAGAGCAGATGTACAACCCCCCCCCGTGCTGGCTCCTGGCTAGCACAAACTTGAGGTTCTTCATGGAGAAGTCTCCAAGTGCTCCTGGACCTAAGAAATACACTCTCAAGGTTTCTTAGGCAACAGAAGAAAAAGCAAATTACAGTTGCAATAATTGTGGCCAAAAATAGATTTTCTGGCAATGGCTTCCTTCATTTCACAGCCTAGGCCAATGTTTTCCAACTGACAGTCTCTATCCCATTTTCTTTCATACATGCGTATGAATGTTAACTTTATACACCACAAAACCTAAGGTAATTTGCTGTCTGACACCTCCTGTGATTTCCCTAGATCCACATTTGGCCAAGCGACTTTCTAGAACAGCTCAACATGCATTGTAAAATACACTGTGCCAGCAAATGTTTATGCCATTATCTACATTATGCGGACTGCAGAACGTTAAGACTCCAGGTGTGTATTCTGTGTTTAGGAAGGAGCACAGAAGATGACTTCATGCCATAATTTGGAAGGATGTTATGAAAGAGATCAGGCACTTAAAACTTACAGAGGGAAGGACAACCTATGCTCCATGAAAGGAAGAAGATCATATGTTACTGCCAAAATTCACATGACCTATTTGATAAATCTGCAGCAACTACATTCCTCGAACAGCAGTTAGTACACACAAAAATGCATGGGAGAGAGCTCGCAGGCTAACAACACTCCAGCAACAGCTCTTCCTCTCTGTTTCCATAAGAGGTGAAGATCTGTCCCCTTGTCACACAGCCTGACAGCTTTCACAGAGCACAAATCCTTCTTTTAGGATCAGTTAATAATATGCCCTTGTTTACATTTACTATTGTTATTGAGTTTATCATATAGTGCCCAAATGCCCCACTCAGAGCCTGAATGCTCATACGCCAACTGCTGTACAAACACATATAGAGTCATCATCTGCCCCATGAAAAATCTGCCTTCTTTTTTCCTCTGTGTTTCCATGCAGGGACACACACACACACACAGTCCCAACTGAAGTCCAGAGGGTTCTACACAGGTAACAGCTACAGCTTCAAGGGTTAATTGAAGATTACAGATACACCAAAAAGGGGTAAGGAAGAAAAAGAACAAAACTGATGAAACACAGTGTTGATACAGACTATAAATGTGCAGAACTTTACAGCTGCAAATTGATTTAATACCAAAAGGAAAAATACTTTGTAGAAATCATGCTTAGTCACTAATCCTCCCTGTCCCTTTAATATTTGTCTCCCTGCCTTCAGAAAAAGTGACCCTGGGCTCACTGCCATTATTATGTGCATCTTTCCCCTGTTCAGACCTATTCTTGTTACTACTTAACTCTCTTAATTCCTTAAAAATAAAAGTTTATATTTATCTATATAGTTATACACACATATTCCATTCAATTTCCTCAGGATACGGCTCTTCCATGCTGCATAAACTTCCTTCCCTGGACTTCTCCAGTTCTGTCATTCTTTTTGCTACTGTCCAGGGTGCAGCTGTCAGGGGCAGGAAGCCCAAAACTCTACTGCTCGTACACAGATTGATCAAGGTCAGCAAAAGGGTAGCCAGTATCTGCTGTCTCCTACCCTGCCTCCCAGTCACCCAACCCTTGCACATCAAATAAACAAATTCCCAAATGGCCTAGTGATCTTTCAAATGCCAAAATCAGTGCAGCAGCTGGTGTTAATACATGACAACCTTGTCTTTCTTAATGGAAGTGAAGGAGAAGGACTTCAGGTTATGGCCCTCAAAGACATGGCAGAAGGCTGAGAAGGCCACAGAAAACTCAGGTGACAACCCCTCCTATGTAAAAAGTGCAGTGGGAAATCATAGTGACAAGACTTCTTATAAGAAGTCTTCCAGGGATAAAATGGGTATGCCAGCATATCGCAGTTGATAAGTTATTAGAAATGAAGATTTAAAAACAGTATTAGATAAGAATTTGTTTACATTATAGACACAACTTGTTCAGCACTCCTAATTTCCAAAGACTTGCAGATGTGTATGTAGATTGTAAATGGGATTTTTTTTCCCCTCAATCAATTTTGCTTTAATTTAGAATAGAGGGCTAGAGCATGAATATAACACATGCCATTGAAAGCTGAAGGAATTTGAAATTGTGTGAATTCTGACTCATTCTGTCAACATATCATGCATGGGAAAAAAAATCATGTCATGATTAATGATGCTTGCCTTCAAGTTTCTAACAGTTCAATATAGAGCCCTCTCATAAGAAAGTTAGGAAAAACATGGTGAAATGCTAACTGAAACAGGGAAATTTTGTGAAAGTATGTGAAGAAAAAGGATAATGTAATTGTGCAGACTTCAGAGAGACTGTTTGAGGCATAGAAAGCTGCATGAAATTCAAAAGGATCATCTTAAATCTAATTGCTCATCAAAATATTTCACATAAATGAATCATTATGGCTTCTGACGGGTGAAAAATTGCCATCCAGTAGAACTAAGTTTGAACTGTGAAAAGGTGAACTGGAACTGAACTGAATTTTCCCACACTTAAGAAAATGTTTATATCCTGTGGTTTCATTTGGCCAGTTTTAGAGAAAGAAGTCAGCCTCAAAGTTTGGATCTGGAACCAAATTTCATCACACTCTGGAGTTCTCTAATCCAAGGGCTTGGTTAAAACCCATTTCTGTAGACACATGTTTATACTCATGTGACAAAATATCACCAATAAGTGTTACCAAAGACAGATTACACAAGGTGCCAAGTACCTTCAAGAGATGTAGAATGCCTTCAACTCCCCCTAAGCTTCTGATGCAATTAATTGGCATTAGAAGCTTAGCACCTTGCAGGATCTGACCCAGCTTGAGCAAAATCCACTTAGTAAATAAAGAATCAGATCTATAATTTCTGTCAAACTATAATTAGCAACAAATCTCAAAAACCTAAGAAGCATCCAACCCTATCACTGGAGCAACAGGATAACTATTATAACACAAAACTGTTAAAAGTAAAAATGTCCTGTATTTTCCTTTGATGTTGAAAGAAGAATAATTAATTCAAAGACATGCAAAAATTAGTGGAATTTAAAATACCAAACAAATGTAGTCTAGTCTTGTCAGACACAGTATGCCTTTTATAAGACATTTCCTAGCTTGCCCAACCACAATGGAGCCCCCACAGCTTTTTCAGATCTACTCTCCAGGGTAGTTAGATTATCCTAGACTACAGCAGCATAATTAAACCACAGCAATTAAAATGGATGTGACTTAAGGGGCTCTTTATTCTAAAGCCTTGCTCTCTGTCAATTGGCTCACTCCAAGCCATGCAGAACACAGATGTAACATTGCATCTCTAAAAAAAAAGGGGGGGGGGGGAGGGGAAGGAATGAAGGCCTACAGGATGAGATTATATTCTAGAAAATCATTTCACTGCCAAAACCCTTCTGAATAGGTCACACGTGTGTTTTTCCTTTGGATGCAAGGTCAGATATACAGGTACGATGTTGTTGCCTTATAATCAGCAGAAATCTCCAGCAAACTAACCAGCTCTTTAAAACTACACTACGACACTGAATTGGTCCCTCGTCAGCAGTGCCACAATGGGTTGGTATTAGCCATTTTATTGCCCAGTAGCTGCATGACAGGTTTCCCTTCAGCTCTTGTGGATAGTGTAATTTATAATTTATGATTTACAATCTGTAACAAGTGTATGCATGGCATTAGTAAAAGGAAAACCCTTAAAGCTGGATCCATTCTTTCATAGCATGTTTCACGTTCAGGAAGTTATAGTATCACAAATATTCTATTTCTCTTGGGACAAACATTTTTGCAAGTTGACTTACAACTCCAGTGCCTGCCGTCTCCTTTTGATGATCTAGTCCCATTTGCTTGGCCTTACGTCCTAATGCACTGTTTTGCTAACCTGCTTCTTAGCCTGAGTGTCTACCTGCGCTGCAACCTTGCCATAACGACTGCTGAAAAGAACAGAAGTCTGAATTAGCAGCCTCAAGCTCTGTTCAGCAGCGTGGCATGAAGCTGAGCTCTGGCTAACCTCTCCATATATTCCTGCTTCTCAGGAATCATTTTCAGCTGCCACTTGTCCCACATGCTCCAGAGACTACAGCTTGGACTTGCCTCCTCTATCTCCTTATACAGTCCTCATCAGTGTAGTAGTTGTCCTGTGCTACAAAAATTCCACAGTTTATCCTAGATTTGGTCTTAGTTTCTTAGAGTTTTTTGGACATCTTCATCTGATTTGGCTTTGGCATACAAAATTTGGCAAACAGGTATATTTGACATCCACTACTCAAAGACCAAGGTCTTCTGTGATGCTGATAGCCTCCCTGGGCAATTTTAATACTATGTATGTACAACACCTGCATTTTATTCCTTCTCCCTTGTATTTTTGCTAATACACCTAAGTTTCTTAAAGCTTAATAAATGCTGTTTTTCAAATCTGCAGACATAATCCCTGATGCAAACATTGCAAAATTCAATATTATGCTGGACTTTCAGTGCTATTATTAGTGTATGAGTGCTTACATAATTGTCACTTCCTAGTATATTAGTCTCTTAAAAGCTTATTGAACTGATATTCATAATATATCTCTGTCTTTCCAAAAATCTGTAATGTATTCTATAATTTACAACATAGGAACCCCAAAGGAGGTACAGTTTATTTTCCTAAAATAAAAAAACAAGAAAGCACAATTGGGCTTCAGAGTATCACAATTAACTATGAAAGATACTGCTGCACAACAGTATGCAGGCAGCATGCATGGACACAGAAATATTGTATGGAAGTTGTGTCCAGCTTGATCTTGATCCAAACCACATTATGGTATTATGTTCCCCACATAGTATACATTGGAAATTCCTGGTGGCCCTCATGCTTGTTAAGCATCCACACATTATGGATTAGCGAAATACGGAATCAAGCAGCAATGGATGTCAGCACTTCATTGATAAAACCCTGAATGACTGATCAAATATGAGCATGATCAGTCCTCTGTGATGATGTGCTTCATAATGGGTTAGACACTGGATAAAAATATCCTCTGTTCAAATAGCATACAAGTTCTTGTTGCTGTCTAGTACCTATTCAACAAATCTGTCCCAATGAAATGCAATGAGAAAACAGGCATTTGTTTCAGGATCATGTCTTAAATGAGTTGTGTGTTTCTTCTCGTAATGCAGACACACTGCCTCTGTTCAGCTTTGTGAGTTCTAGTGAACGCCTTTCAAGCCAGCTCTATTTCTAGACTCTGCCTCAGGTAAATCACTTGACATTTTCTCAGTACAACTGTACAGACATGTTAACGTTCAGTAGCCAACATGTCCACTCAGAGGTGAGATGAAGCTTAAATAACTGATATTTACTGAGTATTCTGAAGTCTGCTGATGGAAAGGACTGTGCTCAGTTTTGGAAATACTATTATTCTTAAAGTACAACTATAGTAGATTTCAATTTTGGCAAACAGATGCTTAAAATGAAAGAAACAAACTAACAATCCCAAAGTTGTCCCTTAAAACTTCCCTTTCTCTTCTGCTTAGGCTGTCAGTTGATATGGTCACATTTAGAAAAAAGCTCACTGATCAGAGTTACCATTAACCTCAGTTAATGTGATTTTTGTCCAGTCTCTGCTATCGATTCCAAGGGTCCTAGGTTTAAGTAAACTGTAAAGTGTATTATCATTGGTTGTTTTTCTCCATATTTTGTAGTTAAATTTTCCTCTCTAACTAGGACAATACGACTGGAATGAAGGCAATACACAGCGGATGTATTGTGAAAGCATACAACACCACCAAGTTCCCTTCAGCAGATAATCATGAATAAAGAGCATTAAACATATTAAACATTAATTTGCCTTTACAACATTTTGTTTGAGGAGTTTATATGTCTCATTGATTAACATGTATCTGACTACCTTATTCATCTGACATTCATTATGGCAGGCAATTGTTCTTATTATAAATATGGTCACTCAGGCCACATCTACACTTGCACACTAAGAATATCAGAGCCCCTTCCCTAGCCTTTATGCCAACAAGCACAGTGGGGCCATTCCCATACTATTAAATTTTTTTACTCTCCGAAATAGGCTGGTCATTTCCAGTGGCCTATTAAGAATAGTCCCCGGCTCCACTTAACTCTCAAACTTGCTGAGGAATTATCTAGAGCACATTTTGGCCCAAACTATGCCAGGGGCCATTTTCACAATGTAACACCACAGGCGACCAGGAACATTCACTGGCACTGTGTTATTTCCTAGTTGACACAAGCTCAGTGATCCCATTTAGATAAGACATATTCTTTATTTCTCGAAACCATTCCATTAAAGAAAATGACAGTAAAAATGTCACGAGTAAAAATTACTTGCACAGACAGTTGCAGAAATGACCCATCAACCTTTTCAAGTGCATGCATATTGTGTTTTAGTGCAACTCAGAGATTCACTTTGGAAGTGAACCTCCCCACTGTCCCCAGTTACCACACTTCAATTCCCATCAGAAGGCAGACTTGGAGAGCAGGGACTTTTTTCCTTTCAAATGAAACTAAACTGGAAGATGCTCTCCAGGACAGCATCTAATCCACTCCAAACAACAGTGGATGTTCAATCCACAAAACTGGTCCCATATATAGCTAGTCCAAAGTAAAATTCCTACAATGCAAACAGCTTGGTGCTCAGCACCAACTGTTTTGCTCTGGAGGTCTGCTCCTATCCTGTTGCACTACCTGCTAACACAGACATAGCCTTGTGCTTGCAGGTCTCTCACATTAGAGCCTGTGTACCAACTGCTCTCAAGACCCATAGACTGGTATCCCCCCAGTGAGACAGGCTATTGTAACTGCACAGATAAGCAGGCTGGACTGGGAGTCATTTGGTAATTGAAGGAAATGAGGAACCCCTCTGGTTCAAGCCTGTAGTGCCCTCTAGTTTGACTCTGTCTTCAGCGGAGACTAGGTTGAGTTCTTCTGTCACTAGGGTTGGTTCTGCGTTGGACTAAAATGCTAATACTGGTCTTCAGTATACGTGCTCCTGGTCGTAAATGAGGGAGTTCCACGGTTGCCAGAGACACTTGCCATCCACGCTGCAAACTATGAGGTTTGGCTGTCATAACTTACTTGTCTTGAAAAGTTCAAAAGATGAATTGCAAACAGTAATTTATAAAAAACCTCAGGACTAGACCTTATCAATACACATAATCAATGCATGTAGTGTTATCTATTGGGTGAAGAAGAGGGGAAAGTTGCAAGTGTATTTGACACTTCCAAGTTTAAATGTCTTGATTTCACTTTATGTTTCTCCAGTTTCTATAGTACATACTTCCAAAATGTTTTTGATCTGATTCAGCTTGTTCCACTGAACCAAGCAGTTTAATTGCAATAAGACTGGAAAAAACACAGTGGTGAATCAGGCCCTTTATTTGACACCAATGGCTTGCTATCCGGCCTACTGCAAACTACCTATTGAAATCATGACAGCAAGTACTATGTTCTACAGTAAGCATTTGGAGGATCATGCTGTAAGTACAGGCCACATGAAGAGGCCTTTTGTTCACGAAAGCAAACTGTATGCTGTTTAGTAAGCCACACTCCAAATATAGTATCGATAAAGCACAGCTAAAATCAACTATTGCCTAAACAGGCATTCACAGATTTTGTCTGAATTAAGCACGCTTGAATCTTTAGGTTACAATGCATCCACTCAGTTCTTTCACAGACAGACAGTTCATGTAGTAATAGTGTAGGCTGGGACTGGGTATCGGGCAATGCACAAGAACTTGAGGCTCCAAGTGGGGAAGCAAAAAATTAGAAAAAAAACAAAATAAAAATAAACCATATGGAATCCACACTCAGATGCCTTTAAAACAACCACAAACATTCTTGCTGCCTCAAGCTGCAAATGTCGTGAAACAATTACTGGGCTGGGGGACTTCAAAGGTTCACTGAGAGCAGCAGTTTTATTTTTCAATCAAACACAGGAATAGGGCTTTTTTTTTTCCTCCCTCTCCTGCTCGCTCTCTTTTTTTTTCTGAATGAAGCAGCGCCCAGGCTTCCTGATTTCAAAAACCTTGTTCCGCTTCGCTTGACCACTCCATAACCTTAAGAGAAGCTCAAAAACTTCAAAACGAAACTGTGAGTCATATGGAATGAAAAAGACATTCTTATATTTCATTAAGGTCGAAAACCGCTGCATGCCTTGTTTGTAAAATTTACATGAATGAGCTTTAAGAGCTTGCAGCTGAAGCTGTGCAAAGGAATTCTCTTAACTTTGAATGTGCATAAATTCCTATTTACTTCATCATTGATTGTAGAATATGATTGGCAATTATTGTTGGGGATCTGAAAACTTGTAATGCACCGTGCTCAGAAAGGACCAGCCTCTTGTTTGCCACTGGCTATCCTATTGAAAACTACTTCTTTTTTCTTTCTTTTTTCTACATTTTTTGTGTACCTATGTGCTTTTATTTACATGCTTGCATTCCAGAACAGCAGTGGATTTATCTCAGTCTTCTTGCAAGAGCTTTTGGCAAAGGCTGCAGGGTGCAGTGGAGCTCACCCAGAGCCCTAGCTCTCTGGTGGAAGCAGCTGTGCTAAATGCCAGTTTTTCTGGGCACGTTTGGTGAAACAGATGTATGCACAGCAGTCAAAACCCCGCAGGCTTTAAGGAGTGTGGTTCCCAACAACCAGAAGGCTCTGCTCCCGGAGGCTGGATCGCAAAGAGTTAAGTTGGCACTAGCCCCTTTGCAGGGAGTCAGGCACCCAGAAAGCAGGCAGCAGCAGCACGCTGCCCCCTTGGAAGAGAACTGAGTCAGATGGTTCAAAACGAATCTGACTCAGTGCAGGAACAGTGGTCACTGCAATGGCATCTCCCCAACTGCTGCGGTGAGGGAGGAAGCTGCCTGACCGCAACTGCCTTTGTGCTTATTCGAGCTGTTTAAGTTCTAAAAACCACAAAACCCCATTTGAAATTCCGCTGTACAGCAAGGTTTGTGTAATGAGGTTACAATTCATAATAGGATCATTGAAAACTGAAACAAGCAGCATTAATATGTGGACTGCCTGCGACGAGCCAGCAGCAGCGTGATGATGTCATTTTTAATTAAAAGTCTGTCTCTGCTTGATACACTAAAAACTGGTGCAAACCAGGGAATATGCGCTGATCCCATCCATAGGAAAAGACTGCCGACCAGCACAGTGGTATCACAGAGTACCCTGCGAGCCATATGGCATGGCTTTAATGGAACTAATTCCCACGTCCTCTGCTTGTGTCACGCGTATCAGGATTCTGCTCCCACACTGAAAAGACATTAGTCAGGAACGGGGCGGGGGGGCTCAGTGATACCCGGCATCGGGTCCTTTATCAAGCGGCGTAGCGTAAACGCAACCGCAGCAGTGCCGAGATCAAACGCAAACAGGCTGCAGGTTCACGCAAGGGGACAGATCCTTTATTCACGCAGGTCAACGTAAGCCCTCTGGCTCCTCCAGTTGTCGACGAGGCGAGACTAGGCCTTTCAGCAGACACGACTACCCAGCCCTCCGCTGTATCACTTCCAAACGGCTATCACTTGTAGAGCCATTTACTCGCACAGCATTGCATTTTCACCCAAGACACAGTGAAAAGAAAAAGAATAGAAATTCATCCACAACAGGCTTACCATTTAAAATCAGATGCTGCCAAGTACTCAGCCCTGTTGGTTCCCTTCCAGCCAGTTACATGCTCCTGTAGGACAACTGGAACTAACTCTGGACTTCAGCAGAAACAGGATACGTCCCTGTGAACATCCGTGGCTGCTGAAAACAGCCTGCACCTCACACGGATGAGGCATTAAGGCCCCAGATAGCCAGTCCTTAGCTGTCTGAACCATAGTTTTGACTAGAAAGAGCTTAATCATACTCGGCTAGATAAGAATTATAAGATCAGGGCTTATCTGAATAAAAATGAAGCACATCACAACTTGGGAGAAAATAGTGGAAAAAAACACCAGGAAGAACTTTAAATAAAACTGTCATTTCCCTGTCCTACAATTACTTCAGAGTTAACTCTGTTATGCATTTAGAATTTTATTTCTGTGTTTTTCAACCCTAGGTTACTGGTTTTAGGTCCAAGCCAATGACCATGATCAAAAAAACAAACTTGGGAAACATTAGTGTAAGGTTTTGACATCAGGATCTTGGTTTTATAGAATCCTGCCCTCACTTAGGATATACATTAGCATTAATATCAAGGATATTTAATTGGGAAATTCATTTGGACTAGCGGTTTTATTTCACCTGGTACTTTCAGCCTCCCCTCAGTTCTTCCCAAAACAAAAGAACAGAGAAGTCTATAACCTGTCCCAGATATCATCAGGCCTACAAAACCTTTCCTTGCTTCCTGTTCAAAGCTAAAGAGATTTTCAAAGGCTTTAACTTTGTCCTAACCAGCTAATCATTGGGCATTTTAGTGCTGAGCACCTGGAACAATTTCACTTTTGGAGCACTGTCCTAAAGGATTCCTTTTTCCCAGACAAAAATGGGATTCATCTCTCATTGGAACAACTACTCCTTAAAAACCCTATGTTCAGGTGTGTGTGGATTCAAGTACATGCACATGTACGAAGAAAAAAGAGTGTGTATGCCCCACCTTCGAAGTCAGCGGGGGAATGATTATACATTAGCATTAACAGGATTGGACCCCACATGTCCAATTTTTAGAGATTTTGGATGAAATATGTTACATCAGACCTAAGATATTAGTGTTCAAATTCTTACTGACCCTAGTCATTTTAAGTATCTTGAAGTCCGAACACTGTACTCCATATAAGATGTTTAAATTACACTTGCACAATGTCTCTTGTTGACACTGAATACAAGACAGTTTTTGGAGAAATAATATTTCCTTCTTGGACCACATCATACAATCTTTAGACACAAAGAGCAAATCTAGGCTCAGATAAATTAAGTTTGGTAGAACAGGTTGCATTGTAAAGGGCCTATAGGGTCACACTGAATTTTGCTGTTTCACTTAGGGAATTTGGCTGTTTGTCATAGAATATAAAATAATCTATCTTCTTATAGTAGTACTTGACATACTTGCATATATTCAACTCTGTTAAGCCAGAATTTATCAGCTAAAACATCTATCTATGTATCCTACAAAATAAAGATCATTATGCCTACAATCTCTATCCAGTGAATTACTGTCAGGTATTAAATAAAGAGCTTTCGAATTCTCTTTTAAAAGAGAACAAATTTGTTCTCTTTTATGGAAAAATATTGCTTGGAAAATTAAGTGTACAGCTTTTCTCAGCAAACATTAATCTACAAATAAAGCACTGAAGTTCCCTAAAAGCAACATCAGTATAAATTTTCCCACCCCTGTCCAATCTTGCCTTACCTTGGAGGCATATTAAGAAATGAAACTGCCAGGATGTTTCTGCACGATACACTTTTTGTCTGTTTCACAGCTAGAAAGTGAAAGGCTCAGCAGGTTAAATACCAGCAGGGTAAAGTATTTTATTCAGATATCAGTTGCAAAGATCGGGGGAGGAGGGGGAATGCAGTCAGGCCTTTCAGCCTACAGTGCCATGGGAGAAGAAAAACGAGACAGCAGAAGTGTGTGGTAACACAAAAAGAATGTTATCTCAGCGGAGGGGAAAATACTTTCAAATGCATAATTGCAAACACATACCCTCAGCAGCTAACTCAGAGCCCTCTCAGACTGCAAAGCTAAGAGTTTGGAAAGTGTCCAAAGTATCAGTTTTATTTGAGAGATCAAAGTGACGAAAGAGAGAGAAAGAATAGCATCAAATATGATTGATAAAAAGTATTGCTTTCTTTGATTGGTTTCTGCTCCCCCTCCCTCTTCCACCTCATTCTTCTCCCACGTTCAGTAAGAAAAATGTCAGATCTGTGGTACATCTAGTAACACATGCTTGCATGTGAGATGTGCCTATAGGAAAACACCTGCTTACTACACATACCTGCTTAAACTCATTATGGACACACGATTCCTATTCAGTGCAAGTAACTGCTGTTAGCTATAATACAATTATCTGTAACACTTCACAGCTTGCACATACATGCGTTGTTTCACATGATGATACTTGGTTGCTTTGCGCAATCTTCTGCTCACTGCTGAGAAGCTACTCGATTAGCGCCATCAGCTTACAGTGACTGAAACCACAAGTTCATACTCCAACTTTTTCAGGTCCATAATACTCCTATAGCCTCTGCTTTGTTGTGTACCCCATCTTCATATAAATATATGGAGGAAGATAAAAGGGTTACAGTGGTAACACAGTCGAGTTTATGGTCCCCTTCATACTATTAAAAGTACGTAGTCTCGAGCACAAACAAGCAGGATGAAGACCTTGCAACTAAAGGCCACTTTCACATGTGATAAATTCAAACCATTACTAATTGCTTCTAGGTATCGCAGTTGATGGGCAGGCATAAGGCTATGCCTGCACCCACGTACATATTTAGTAACATTGTACAGGCCAGGACCTGCAAATGATGTACATAATCACTTTGAATGTGCATATACATTGCAAAATCAGAGCTTTGTATCGGTGACTTTGCAGGTTATGGAGATGACATTTATTAGAACCACTTACATGGGCAAGAGTTTGTCACAAAAATAAAAGACAAATCACACCGCAGGAATTTGGAGAAAGGAGGCATTGGAGATTAGTAGCAAGTATGAAATGTGAGGGAAATTTTGAAAAGGTCTTCCAAGGCAATACTAAGAAACAAAGAGATGTTTTGCAGAGAGGGGACAAGGCAGCTGCAAGCCATGAAGGGTGCTAGAGACAGGGTGGGAAGAAGTTATTGAGAGAACATAGCAAAAGGAAGATCAAAAGGAAGGGCCTGGAAAGATCTGACAAGTAACAGGAAATGATCACAAAATGGACCAAGATATCACAGGGATTTTCATGGTAAAGATGAGAGAAAATCATAATAATTCAAGGAGGACTAACATAAGCATGATGAAATTAGCCATTAGAGCAGACCAAGAGAAACAAGAAACTAGGCAGGATACGACCAGGTAATAAATATTTTAGCAACAAGGAGAAAGGAGACTATGGAAAGAAAAATGCTGAGAGTTAGGAAGAGATGGACAATAGTAGGTTTGAGAAAGCCCCTTCTGGATTTGATAAACTTAGTCTTAATATGTTGTGCTTGCAAGCTCTGTTCATTAAGCATTCAGCCATCTAGTTAATCCTCCATTCAGTATCTCAAAGTCTCCAATAATCAGACACTATCTTGGCAAGCTGCAACCAGAGGGCAAACAGCAGACTAGGGTGTGCATGATATGCATCACACCATATAACTCTGAAAAGACACAGGAGACAGAGGTAGAGATAGATAGGAACACTGGAGTCACAAGATCAACCTGTGAACTGGACATGGAAAAAGCTAGGAGGAGAATGATAAAAAATAGTATACAGACAAGAGGACAGAGAAATTGTAAGGAGAGAATGTTAAGTGTAGTTAGGAAAGATGCAAAGGTAGAGGTAAAAGGGAGATGGTTAAGGAGAGGGACAAGCAAAAATTTAAAATAGCTCCAATAGCAGCTTCTCTCACTGGTGCAGCTTTTAAGTTATATCCCCATGGCAGGGCCAAACCTGGTGTGCAGTGAAACAAGGAGGATGCACAACTGCATTACACAGTTCAGACCATGTAATACTCATGTATTACTATTTTGACAGATGAGTAAACTCTCCTTTCCTATTCTGCCCACTACACTAAGCTCTCCCAAATTCTTCTCCCAACATCCATCCACACATATCTGTGTATATGGAGCTTTATACATAAGTAAGCCGACAAGTCACATGTCTCCCAGGATGAAAGGAAGCAGGAAAACATGCAGTTAAATCCAATCGAGCTATCACATTTGGGACAAATCCAACCAAATTCACTGCTTCGTCTCTTGGCCCCTGTATCACAGAATCACAGACTTGTAGTCCTTAATCATCATGTTTTCATCTCCAAGCTCTAACTACTCCCCACAACACTCCATGAGACAACCAAGCAATTGCTACTAGCTCTTTTTTATAGAGAAGAAAATTGAGACTGGTAAATTGAACAATTTAACAACATCGCAGGGAGTTAATTCCCAAAGGAGGGTTTTAGCCAAGTTCCTATCAGTGTTTTCAGACCATAATAATTGATAATATTTTTGTTCTTACCTGTGTTTCTCAAAGCAAGATAGATAACTGTAGATAACCATCATAACATTTTAGGGATGTACCTGTTCTTTATTCATTTTACATCCTTTGGTTAATCAGAACAAATTAACGACACAGCTGAAAACTATAAGGGCCTTAGTCACTAGCCCATCACACTCATCTCTGAAAAGTGGGTTCAAACTGCAAAAACTACAAAATTCGTTTAAAAATTAGTACAGCAGAAAGAGAAACAAATGCCAAATGCACAAGAAAGACGGCAGTAAGTATAAGGAGGCAAGCAAAGATCATACTGAAATCCACAGGGAAAGATCAAGTTATTTCAGAAACTGAGATTAAAAGGACAAAAAACTTAGGAAACTAATGTGAGAGGAACCAGGTGATGAAAAGCAAGCCAAGGCTATGAACTGCAGGAAAAGCCAGCATGGAACAGAGCACATATACGCGTAACAGCTCCACGGCCACAGCCAGTAGGATACCACTTCATGGGGTCAGTCAGGGGACTTATGTCCCCTGGGAGTTAATTAACTTACTGATGACCATGTTACAATGTCTACCAACTGCAGTTATCGGGCAATAATGCTGTAATGCCTGCAAAGCATGTACGAGTATGCTGTCCTCATTACCACTCGTTACTCGTTTCAGCCTAAAGAATAAGTGCTGCACCCAAAGAGGTATGCAGAAAATCTAGACCAGCACAAAGTCTGCAATTAGAGCCAGACTACAACCACCTTCTTGATTTAGGTTTCTGTGCTGTTCTGGGTCTTGATCAAAAGGATGATGCCTAGCTTTTCCACATAGCTTTTCATATAATCACTAACTGGTTTTCATATACTCTTCTTACTCCACAGTAAGTATGGTAGAAATAAGGCAGGGAACATACATAATCTCCCTGCAAATACAAAAGGAGGTCATCATTGGGACGCGGAATATTATAGCCCCCCCAGACCCTCTCCAGGTCAACCTTGCTAGGCCATACGTGTTGATTTTTTGCTTTTGCAGTCAGTGACATGCTTCTAGTAGCTTCAGTGGCAAAAAAATGGACTAAAAGTGTCTTAAATTCCCCTTCATGTTGTTCGTGTTAATAGCTTTACATATACCTCCAAATAGCATGTGGTTAAGAATAGGTATTCACTAAATCTTCCGCTCCTCTCTTGTCTCTGTAACAAACCTAGACAGCAGAAAGTAGACTACTGTTTGTTTGACAGAAAAATGTTCTTTTTTTCAGTTTCTTCTCGGGGGGAGGGGTATTTTTATAACAAAACAGTGATTGGTGCATAGCATGTTGCTGAAGACCTGTAAATCTTTATGTAGCGCCACAGAGACTTGGGAGACAGCTGAAAGATGTCATGGTGAAATTTAACAAAAATTTTCAGTTAGCTTTTCAAAAGGAATGACTCATTATTTTGCCTGGCAAATATTTTTAGTGGCAAAGCAATGTGCCCTCTAATACTAAAAGAAACAGGAATGGTACATGTAATACAACAATGATTCAGCAGCGACTGGTGGTGTGGGCTGTCAGCTAAACATCCCATGAGATATGGCTAAATCTAAAACTGTTATGGTAGAAATATAAATGGTACTCATGCTGTTTCTGGGAGACTTTTCTGTCTCTTTTTTAGATAATATGCACATGATCACACGTTGGTAACTGCCCATGAAACACAGTGGACTCAGAGGTTTATCATATTCTCTGAGAGGAAAAAATGTCACCTATTAGTTTTATAAATATAATCAGGAAGCAGCTTTGAGCACTTAAAAGAAATCAGCAACAGCCTCTGCACCTCAGAGATTAATTCTGGAGGAATTTTCAGACACATAAGGTCTAGTAAAGCTGGTGCCAAACTAAAGAATGAACACAAGATGATTTGCTCCTGGAACAATAGAAAGGGAGACTGAAACACAAACCTCATCCCATTTTGGAAACTGGCTTGAATAGGTAGAACTAAATGAGCAGGCTGTAACAGCTCTAAATTTCAGGATGTGGACTGTCTAGGACTCCTTTTAGACCTAAACTCTCATCAAGGACAAATAAATTATTATTAGAAATAAAGAGCTTAATAACTGTTTATCCAAAGCTTTCCTATTTTTTTCATCCTAGCCCTTTTTGATAAATTAATAACTTTATTGCAATTTCTGAATTCTTGCAAAAGAAAAGTCAATTTTGGATGGATTGCAGACTTCTATTCACTCAGGAAATGAACTTAATTTGGAACTGTCAGTTAACTATTTCAAAGTAGAAGTAGATATGAAGGAGATATCCTATGAGGGTAAAGAATTCACAGAGCTTTGGTGACTGCTCTAGCAAAGCGTTGGATAAGGATAGGGTTTAGCTCACAAATAATTGTCTGTATAACCACTACAGAAGTTGGTGGATACAAGCCAGAGGTGCAAATATTTTTAGAGAACTAGATCAAACTGTGGCAGCTAATAAATTAATATAAATTATCATCTAGTCACAGAAAAATCATAGAAAGAAAAAAGAAACATCTGCTAAGTTAACTGTTACAACTTTGTAGCCACTCAGGTACTTTATCTATACCATCCATGTAAATGCCTAGAGAATGCTCTAATGCTCTAATGTTGACTGAGCATCCTGAAAAGTTTTCATTAGAAAGCTACATTTGAAAGAAGTTTATTTTCATGAGAAATGTAGAGGCATTTAGGGCCAGCTTTTTAAAAGATGCTTGGGCTTCCACCCCCCCAACCCCTCCCCCCCAAAATTTCCAGACTTTGTTCCCTCTGCAACAGCTTCAGCCTTTTGGATACATTAACATTTTAGATTACTCCCATTACTTTAAAACACTCTCCTGTGAATTAGCACACTGAGATGGAAATTGCTTTACTGACATATCTCCTGTTTTGCTAACACAGCCAGGGTCTCAATTCAAGTCTCCAGATCCTTGTCATTCTGGCGAGAGGAAAAGCTGAAAAGAATCTGCAAAGTGAGTAGCTTCACACCAGTCTCCTTTAGAAACATCCAAAGGTGTTTGCGACATCTCCCCAGGCAGAAAGGAGTTCCTTGGAATAAACAGTCTGTGCAGGGGAAAGAACAAGTGTCTTGAGCCGCAAGAGAACTACATTTAGCTGAGATGAAACAAATGTGTCCTGTGAAACAGGAAGAAAAGGGGAGGGGGCAGTGCAGAGGGCAGCAGACAGCTCTGACTTGCTCGCTCTTTCCAGGCTTTGTATTTATTTCTGTCATGGATCTGAAAAGGCAGGCAGCAGACTTTGTAGAAGCGCCTTATGAAATGGGGTAAATAATGGACCCCAGATGCCCTTGTTTCCTTCATTATTCAGTCTAGGCCTTCAAAGCTGTTTTGCAGTGTGAGGTATCAGAGGGAGGTAGAGTGTTCTGTTAACAAGATTTCAATAAGCTTTGGAAGCAGGTCCAGGGAAGCTGCTGGAAATGTTTCAGACATACAGTACTTTTGTGCTTTTCTGACCTGTATGTAGTGCGAAAACATGGGACAGAGGGTGCCTTGATTTTTAAGAAAACACCATCTAACAATATGTAAACAACAACAGCAACGCTTTGTATGTATGCAGCCCCATTAATCCAGCATTCTCAAAGCATCTAAAATACATTAAAGCATTAAGCCAAACAATCCTGCTGTAAACTGAAGCACAGGCAGTTTAGATATACTAAAAAAGCACAGTGAGCAACTGGTCAACCATGGATATAAAACCAGGCATTCAGCCTCCTGTTTTCCCTGCTTTTTCTCCTGCCCCTGCTATGAAGCAATACTGGCTACCCACTTAGCAACAAATTGTCTGAAATATGGACAAAATATATTTCACTTTTGCTTTGAGACCCACCCTAGAAATTTCTCTGTGCATATTTCTGAGATTCCTCATGATTCATCATCAACCAAGAGCGACACGAACCCAAGCACATGTCCAAATACTTTACTTTTTGGATAGCTTTGGAACTGCCTGGCAGCTCAGATCCAGCCTCTCAAGATCACACCCATGCTAGTAATTACATCTCTTCCCCTCCGCTTTTCATTTTTTCTTCCTCACTGATATTAACATTTAGAAGCTAAACTATGTTTCAGAACGCTTTTTCAAAAAAAGAGACTCCTGGCTATTTCAAGTTACCGTTCTTCCTTTAGCTTTTGCTTTCTTCATTGTTGACACCAGCCGCTCTGTATTTACTCTAACAGCATTACATCCTGTATGTGGAGATGGCTCTGTACACTCAGATGTTTCCGAGTCACTTAGGGTATAAGGATGTATTGTGCACTGCATCCTTTTTGTTACCATGTCCTATGCTTCCTTGTCTGCAATCTTATCTTAAAAAAACACAATGGCACCACCTAAAGGACGTACGAAGTATATAAGACGACGTACTTTGTACATTTGCAGCAGCTCTCTACAGACCCTCGTGTGCCTGTGTGCGTGTGTACAGGCACATGCTTTTGAGAACAGCAAGCCTTATAGCAGCAAGCTTAGTTTTCTCAGGAATTAGTGCACACAAAGCTTATTCATGATTATAAAATCATGCATACAGAAAAATACATACATATTTTTATAGGTCCTGTGATGAGACTGTAACAGAAAAGACAACTGCTAAAGCAGCTGCCCTTTTCTCTGCATTCAAAATGAGCAACAGACATGCCTAATATAACAATTTGAGCCGTTTTAAGGAAGATTAAATATAGGAAGAAATTTTCTTGCCAACAAAATGGCAAGTCAATATAATCCATACAGATTCCCCCCCCCCCAAAAAATGTGTATTAGAATACAAGAACTTAAAGTGAAAAAAAAAGAGATAAAGATTCTTCCATTATGTTGTATCTAGGTAACACACTGGTATGTATATTACTATATATATTACTATATGTTATGAAATGGTCCTAAGTTCCCAGAAGAACAACGGAGTTTTTAAGAACAAGTTCAACTCGTTCTCCTTTCTCAGCATCAGTCATAGCTTTCATAGCTCTTTCTTAGAGATCATTTTTTGTGAAAGCAGTTCATGCTTTCATAAATGAGAACAGGCGTAACAAAGGCTCTTCCTAACAAATAGTTGAGGGTTTGATCACTTGGAATGTACCCTTTTCCCAAACAAAACAAAAGCAAACATCTTCAAAGCTGATACAAGCAAGAGCCTACTAGTGGTTACTGTTCCAGTATTATTTATTCATCTGATTTGCTCTAGTTACAAAGGTAGAACTCAGAAATTTTCCCGATCCTTCAAAGCGGTGTTTATGAAAATATTTTACAGAGAGAGTGAGTTACGCATGGATTGTCATGCAATTAGTTTTCAAACACTTATGGCAGCGGCCATACAACACTTGCTCTGTGCTTTGGTTTTAGAATGGGAAGACTATGACATAACCAAATGCCCAAGAAAAGACTTTAAAGTTATTTTGGTGAGTGTTGACTAGTTCAAAATGTTGTTAATGGGTTCTCCAAAGTCATTACCGTATGATATTTGTGCACACTCTTTTAATGGCTTCCATTTGGTAACTAGTTGGTGATATTGCATGAGAAAAAAACACTTCTTGATAGCTGAAGAGAGAAGCCAAGGGCTGATGGGGCATAAAGAACAAACTTCTTCCTCTCCCCCAGGTCAGGATGAAGGCATATTGATAGAAGTGGGTGGGGAAGTGCATGCTGTAATTGCATGTTCAGTTCATAAATAGGAGACTTTGGTCTCCAAGAAAGCAAAGAGAAAGAAACACATTTCAAGGCTTGTATTCCATTTCAGAAATGAGAAAAATACTAAAGCAGAGCCTTTCAAAATAATTATTATGCTGGTTGTGTAAGAAGGATATGCCAACTGTATCTGTCAGGGGCCAGGTTTCTGAAGGACTCAATCGCCCACATGCATCTTTGAATCAAATGACTAGATTTCCTGAAGCACTAAGCCTCCAGCAGAACTTCTGATTATTTTGGCATTTCCTTTAGGAGCTGAAATGGAAGTCGACAACAACTGCTGAGTGCTCAGCTCTTTGAAAAAGTTGGTCTGGAGATTAATTGCTATAGTGCACTTAGTATACTGACTGCCTGTTACTCAAAATCTCAAACGATCCACAGCATCAGTTGCTGAAGTCTAGCAATAGCTGGTCATTAGTTTTACCATTTTATAAATGGTAAAACACAGGTAAAAATACCCGTTCTAACAATCGGTGTAGAGCAAAAGCACGTTTCCACGATCGCCTGTACTTTCATTACAAAGTAACAGTAAAAAAGTGAACATTTAGAATACAGCAACACCTCAAAGCCTCAGGCAAGACTTAAGCCACATACAAACAGCAGAGAAAGATCTGCCTTTCCGTACACGGATTTGAAGCTCCAACCTCAATGTCAAGAAAGACTCTGTATTAATAACTTCTTCTTATGTAAAGTATTCTGACCTTTTAGTATATAACTGCCTGAAGAGCAACTTCCCACTTTTAATGGAAAAAAAAAAGATGAAAACTTCGTGAAGGACATGGTAAGAGGCAAATCTACCTCATCGGTGGGAAAAGGAAAGAAACAGTTGTTGTGCAGGGTGTATCTTTTGGGGAGAGCATTACAAAGAAAATGTCAAACCCTCAGCCATTCACTGATACAACCCACAAAAAGAGTTCCTGCTATAACCCCCTAAAAAATGTTTTCATAAATGCTAAAGGGCAGCCTGTCAATCTACAGAACACTTTTAAAGGAGACCATAAACCCATTCCTTTCATTTCAATTAGAAATGAGGTAAACAGTTCATAAGAGATTGGTTACCTCAAAACATCGGGATACCTGCCAACTTCCATGTGGAATGGACATTTTTGTGCCAGTGCATTATGTATTAATTTCTGACTGAGTAGTTGTAAAGGACCATCAACCGAAATTGCTTTGTGAGGAATTTAGCTCAACATAGGCTAAGACTCCCTTATGCAACAGTCACTGCCTTGGTGATAAGTTCTTTAACTTTTTCCATAATTGCCAGCTCAGTAGCAGATACAATGCCAAGTCTACCAGTCTTTAGTAAAGCCAAAGTCCCATTAAAGTCTGTAGGATTTCTTCCAAGTAAGGACCCCAGGATTAGGTTTTCAAGTTACGTCTATGAGCGTAAGATGTGCGATGCTGACTCTGCAGTAGAAAAGCAGAGAGGGCTAAAAAATGAACCGCTTTAGTCGCTGAGATCAAATGTTCAGAGAAAAGCTTTGAAAACATTTATTCTACCAGATTAGATGGAGTTCTAAGCAGTGTTTATTGGAGAGAAGAGATGGAGTGTGCTATGTCTTATTCTTGCATCCTGTATCTGCCTGTCTCTTAAAAGCGCTAAGTAGCAAGACTGCAGGGATTATGGTACCGAGGGAATTCTTGCCACTTTCCTTCTCTCTCTCTCTCTATTTAAACATGACAACTGTTGGCAGGCCTCGGTCATATTGTTTGTGTAGCCAGGACAAGAGGGTGGAATTCTGGAACATGTTTCAGCCCACATTCCGGATTTTCCTATAAACTAGCCCCTTATTTTAAACACACGCCTCTGTGAATTACCTTTGTGTTGCTATGCCGTTTGAAAATCTGTTTCAAACACTCCTTGCAAATTAAAATCTGATTCAACTTAAATTCCAATCAAAGTATTTCTTCACGGTAAATACTAATAAAAAGACAGTGGTCGATTTTGTTGAAAAATATAGGGGGGAGGGTGTGAATAGGGAGGAGAAGTAGCTTGGAGTCAGTCTGGGAGTATGGAAACTTTCCCTCTAAATTAACAATTTGAATAGCTGCATAACAATTTATATAAATGGACTTTGTAGCTTATATTGTCAGAAGACTGGCCTTCCTTTCTGTGAGTGCAATTTGCATATCTATCTTTTTGCACCATCAAATAAGTAACAGGCAGAAATTTCAGCAGTCACTTGCCTCATAATTGGATGTGTTAATTTGCAGTTAAAAAAGGTACAGAACGAAGGTCAGGCTGAGACAGTTGAAAATTCAGTCCCTGCTTTCTCTTATTCAGCTGATTGTTGCACAAAGATCAACATTGCTCAATCTGGTGCGTGTACTTTTAGCTCAATAAGTGCTTTCATTCATCATTCACAACTTGCTTTATTATGAAAGTTGGGCTATATCTTTAACACAAACCACACTTCCTTTGTCCTGAGTGAAAGATCTGCCTGGGCGCACTGGAGAACAGGCTCATTGTTGATGCAGCGCTACCACGTGCAGGGAGTTCAGTATCTCACATCTTAAAGCCCACAGCAAAAACTACCTGTGTAGAACAAACTTCCTATATAGAACAAACTACCCATGTAGAACATTTTTTAATTAAACGATGGAAATAAGGGAGCTCTTTCTCTACCAGTGGCACCAGGTTTAACTGCCCATTTGTCACACAAATGTTTCTGCATCTTCTCTCATGAAGCTGCTGAGGCACATTAGGACCTATGCTCCGCTCCCTGCAGGCACGGCCCTCCTGGATACCATCTGCATACCATATTAGAAACTCATTAACTGGCACTAGTGTAACTTCAGCTTTACACTTAGGTGCCTGCCTAACACTTGTTTGTTAGTTTAAGGGTTGCTTTACTTCCCTTCAATTCACCGTTCCTTTGACTGCTTTTCCTTCCATCTTCAGACAGTGTTTGGAAAAGTGTATCATATCTTCAGTCATTCCCTAGCTATAGCAATAAAATATGAATCTTACCAGTTACCATTCCACTTCTCTGTTACATACAACTATTAGAGGCATGAAAAGGAAGAAAGAAAAAAAAAAGAAAGGAATAGCAGAACAGGAAGGTAAAGAGGAAAGAAATAACAAGGTAAAAAAGTTGAAGGACAAGAAAGAAGAAACTATTTACATTTGTCACTGCAAGTACCTTTTGAGAGTCTGAAAGCTAATGAAGTTAGAATAAATTCAAGAAATGCCTGAACTATCCATATGTAGAGCATGGATTTCATCTTAGTGTACTTCACAAGCCGCTTCTGACAACTGAGATAAGATATGTCAACACTCTTTGCAAGTAGTGTTTTTCACTCTTTTAGCACATCAAATGCATTTTATATCTTGGTGAAATCTCTTCTTCCTACTCCTCTGCAAACACAGATACATTTTTAATAAGGTCAGCTTGAAGTGATATTAAACACAGAGAGGACTGTATCATGAGAAAGAATAATGACTTAAGTCATGCTTTGCGCGTCCATCCTCATTATGTGGCCAGTGGAACTTGTTCTGGTTCATGAACCAAAAAATGTAAGAGGTGTTGATGGTATCCGCAGCTTTCCAAGCTGATGTTGCTTGGTTACTGTCCATCCAAAGAACTCTCCTGCACAGTATCATTGCATGAGTGCTAAGTGATAGCCTGAGAAAACTAGTCACACGTGTACTGCTGCACTGAATAATACCAATGTGCCTCTTCTTGCCCGTCCTCTTCCTTTCATCTACCACAGAAACTCTATTAACGTACTCCAAGGGAGAGCAACTGATGACTAAAGACACTAGGGCAAACCTGCTCTGTTAGCTGAGAGCAGCATCATTGCCACCAGCTGACCAAGCTGATGCATATCCCACCAGAGACTTTCCACTCTGCGCCTGGCTTGGGTAACTCCAGTATTTGAAAGACAACGAATGGAAGGCAGTCCCAGGGCAAACACACACACTCATTTCCAAGCACAGAACAAAAATAGTTTCTGAAAATAAAACAGTAAACATGGATATAATTTTAGGAAAACTGAAATTGCCATGTAAAAGGAAGCAAAAGTGAGGGAAATGGATACGGAAAATTTGGAAGCATCTGTAGCTAACTGTAGTAACGTACAAAATAAAGCCAATAATCAGATAAGCAAGTTCACAGGATAAAGTGGTTACTAATTTTCCAGTTTTTGCAATTGATGGGTAATAAACGTCTTTAAAAATTTTAACTATATATACAAATCTTATATATTTAAGCAACTCTTTAGAGATGTCTTGGTAATAGTAAGCCATAAATAAAACTATGAATTCTGTTTGGTTTCCTTACCAGGTCTGAGGTTTCTTAGAATGTGAGATTTCTTTCTTTGTTAATTCCTCAGCATTAAAAAAACCCCAGTAACTTTCCCTTTAAAATGTGACAGATTTCTGACTTTTACAACTTTAATGTTTCTCTTATTAATAAAATTTCTACATTTTCAGAAATTAAAAAAATATTGTATCTACACATTAGTGCCTCAACACTAGAAGTATCATACGTTGGCTGTAGAAGATTGGCAGTTCATCCCATAGGACTTAAAATACTAAGACTACTGTTTCCTTTATGTCACCCTAGGTATATTCTAAGTGCAGTAGTTACAGCATATTTTTGATAACAAATTCCATCTAAACGGAAAACATACAGAAGTACAATAAAAGCACAGAATATTCCACCATCAGCACACAAGTATGCTAGTTTTCTTAGCAAGACTAGAATTATAAAATTGGCAGTTCCCATAAACACACGTTTATCTAATAGTAATCTATTTGTGTGTGCTGAGTGGGTTAGAATTTGTATTTAAATTTTCTGAATGCATATTTGTGCTTCATCATACGTTTGGCATCAATATATAATTAAACTAATTTCTGTAATGAAACGGCAAGAACTATCATGTTTAAAAGGATAGCAAAAGCTGTGAAAGATTCATGATAGTAGAGTTCATTAAGGATGAATTTCAATCCTGTGTAGATTCCTATGTAAAGATGAATCTGAGTTATATGCCCAAAGGTTATAGGCAATTTATGCCCTATTTAAGTCATATTCCACAACACATTTACATCCAGTGCTTCACAGTGCTGGTTTAAAATTAAATCAGAAACCCAAGAAGTTTACAGTGTAGTTTAAAGGCTTAATGCAAATGCTTAGAAAAATGGTGGAATAACCATCATTGGAAGATTTTAAAAGCAAATAAGACAAACATCTGCCAGAAACAATGTAGGTATAATTGATCCTGCCTTGGGGAAGGGGGATGGATTAGAAGATCTTTTGAGGTTTCTTTTAGTCCTTTTTTTTTTTTTTTTTTTAAAAAAAAAAAACAATTCCAAGGTGTGGCGATGGGAAAGCATAGAATCACAGAAAATGTCTGAACAGGAGGAGAAGTAATTGTGTAATTAGGAACAAACTGTTAACTGATTGCAACTCACACATTAAACTAGGATTAGAATTAGAAATTCAAAGTACTGAAGGTTTGAAGTCCTCTGCTGCAATAACTTCCAGATTAATATATAATAGTACAGAATAACTGAGACTAGAGAAAGATAAAAGACTCAGAGATCAAATTCTGAAACCTGTTGTGGAATTGAAGGCAAATGTTTGCCACCCGTCCCGTATGTCGCTTCTCAGGAGCTTGTGTATAATGTAGCTTTGTTTTGAAAATCAGCTGATTTTATTGAGCACATCCAGCCTTAGAAAAAGGAAAAACAATACATGCATTTTACAGTTGAACCTTCAAATGAGGCCTACTTTCAGGCATAAATGATGAATCTATACTCCTGTATAGGTGCAACCATAAAACTATGTCTTAAAACTGAGGCCATACTATGTACCAATTAGATTCTTCTGCAGCAGCTTGTGCTCCCACATATTTCCTCAGTCACAGAGGAAAGGTATGAACCTTTTGAAAATGAGATTCCTAAACCTATTCAGCTGCAACACCATTGCCTTCCTGCAGAGTAAAAAAGCCAAAGCTACCTTTCACACAAGAAGGGCAGGCATGAGACACTTCATGTGCCTAGAGCTGATTTCTCCAGGAAATCTTTTTCATCTGTTTTTTTTTCTATTAAATGATATGATAAAGTCATTGCATAACCAGCCTTCATTTCCTGGGACTGGAAATTCTTTTCCCCTGCCTCCATTTGCAACTCTGTTGTATCTTCAAGGGTTTCCAGATCATGAAACTGTGCTGCTTGTAATTCAAACCATCCAAACTCTAGGTTTCTCATTCTTTTAATCACAATCTTACCTTACAACTGAGAGGAGAGCTCAGAGGTGACTTCAAGCTTTCCTGTCGAGAGCTGCTCTAGATACCTGTTTCATATTTCCCAAGAGACCATTAGAATAGTTAAGAATGGTAGGGTCCACACAATTCCTAATCAGGTGCTTAATCTGATGCCCCTCACACTGCACTGAAAGCAAGGAGGAGGAGGATGGTGATAGGGACTCCTAATCTTCCACAATTCCTCATGCACTAAGACCATCCTCTCAGGTTTGGGAGCATCACTTGCACAGATGCTGTAGTGCAAAGTAGATTATCAGAGAATTAAAGCACAAATGTATTCTCTGTGTGTTTGTCTTGCACTTACAGACTGCATTTCACAACTGTTTTGTCCCTCTCCAATGCTAAACCTAAATAAAAACATTTGCCAGCATTCTCTTTCTTTTGAAAGAGCTACCACTACAACATTTCCATTAATTTTTGCCATAGAACAGCTACAGATCTTTTCCTTTCTTTTTTACTCTATCAGGTGGCATTAATAAGTAATTACAGAGAGGCCCAGAACAAATTATCTGTACTGCACTGAATGCCTTTTTGCCTTTCCAATCTTAATTTATTTTAGCCTATCACCACTGTTTTTACATGCACTCTGCTAGCATCAGAAAATGGACAGAGGGATCTTGGAAGCAGAAAGTCCACAGAAATTTCATATTCTGACCAAAAACGTGCAACTGACAATGTAGTCACTGCTTCTCTGCCTTCCTAACACTTAACACAAAAAAACAGGGAGAGAGGAAGAGCGACCCTTGTATTGGTGAACGTGTTATTGTAGAAATCAAAGGTTGTGGCAAAAAATGTCCATAAAGCACAAGACTAAACTGTAAACTGGTCAAGTAAGAGGGGCTAATAAACCTTTTCTGTTGGCTGTAAAGGGGAGACAAGTAGTTACTGACTAGGTGCTCTGCACAGCTGTAAAGTGTGAAGGACTTGGAAGGCATTGTGGCTCAGACACTAAAGGACTGAATGTGACTGCATAGTAGTGAATAACTTGTTTGTCGTTCATGTGAATAAAATGTGGAAGTAGATCGATGCTTTTCTCCATAATATGGGTTCTCTACTAAGCACAGTAAATCTCCGTCTTATTACAATGGTGTGAGATCATTCATGCCATTAGTTTCAATGAGACTGAGTCTATACTGCATGCAGTTTGCTGTTCTCTTTCCTCAATATAACAAAGCCTGAGAGTGCCAGCTGCCTCTTGAGTCTTAAAAGGAGAGAAAGAGAGAGAGACTTTTATTTACCATGATTTTGATTGGTTAATTTCACTCTATTATTTTGTTGCTTCCTCCCATATGAAAAAATGCATTGTCGTTCAAACTAACACACACAAGAAAGGCTGTTCAGTTAGCATGCAAAACATAAATTACCATTAGCATGCAAAACATAAATTACCAGCTTGTAATGACACTTCGAACATGTAGCATAATAACACCATCAGCCTCATTTTTTACTCCAAATATCACAGATTTTTCCTTTGAGAATGGGGCTATAACCACAATCCCATCTGCTGAGCTGTAGTTGATCTGTATATGCATGGAGCAATTGAGTTTTATGAGTGCAGCATTATAATTATTGTAGTAAATGGTTGGCACATAAATGAAAGTCATAGTTCCGCCATCTAAAGATAGGACTAAGTTATAAAGATAACCATATAACAGAGGAATTTTTAAACCATTTTAACAACCCTCTGGACTTAGTGCTATATAATTTAATATAGCTATGCTGTTGGCACTGCTTTGGAAAAAGCTGGGTCAGAATACTTACTGTAGACCCTCTTCCCCTCTCTCCACTGCCATAGCTGGTGTTGCAGCTTGCCCGTAAATTTTAATAGCATGCTAGAACTTAGCAAATAAGGTGCCAGGTTAGGATCTATTTTGTTAAGAAATCAGAGTAGGAGGATGGCAGTTGAGAGGGCAGTAAAATCAAAGAGGAAAAAGATTATAGAGCCCACATTTTAAGAAAGGTCTTTTTCAGTTTGAGTGCATCACCACAGATCTGGTCTTAAGAGGTGTACTTTGAAAAAGTTAGGTCAACCAAATTCAGAGGTCACATTAAAATGCATTGGTCCATGCACTTGTTGAGTTTCAAGTGTTTTCAGAAAATGTTTTGTGAGCCCCTTTGTGAGCTCAGTAACGTGAAGAGAAAGTCTGGGATATGTTTGCCTGATTGCTTGTGTATTTGTTTTAAAAAAAGGAAGAGGTGAGATAGAATGCCCCACTCCAGGGCTAATCTTGGACAAGTCATTTAACCTGACAATACCACAGATTCCTTAGCTGTAAAACAAGGCTAAGAGTACACAGCTACCTCGAATGTGGAGATGAAGTGGTTAATGTTCAGAAAACATGCTGTTTATATTAAGTATGCTATGTATTTATACTGTTTCTGATCTCTCATAAGGGTTTCAGCTGCACTGAAGAGTTAACATGGGGACCTGGCGCTACTCTGACTACCCATGCTGCTTCGGAGTGAGCAACAACAATCCATCTGTTCAATTACCAGCAAAACAAAGCCAGCATTACATAAGACTACAATAATATATTGGCTTATTAGGAGCCTGGTTCCAGAGGTTGTTTCATGCAACATTATGGTGCTATATAACTGTATATTAATAACAGCATACAGTTTAGCAGTTTGGCACATATGTTAGCTTTGAAAGTGTGTGTATTTTTCCAATAAACAGTCGTGACAGCTTTCTCACAGTTGATACAGCCTTTAGTGTGAAAAAAATGAAAAATCAGCTGTTAAAAAAAAAAAAAACTAGATACACATTTTCCAAGTATACTGGTACAGCATCTCTTGATAAATAACTATATATTTTTTTTGACATCAGTACACATTCCAAAGTATGTACCTACCTGATGGATCATAACAGCCCTGAAGGAGCCATTCTAGTCTACTGGGTAATATCTGATGGATTTTTTAAAATTAGTATGCCTGTCACATAGCATCCTAAATTATATAAATAGTGTACCTTTAGAAAAAGCCAAGCTACAGATTCAGACAATCCAAACAGAATGATTTGGAGCACAATGCATGAGCAGACTAAATGGTTTGGGGTTTGCGAAATAAGAGCAGGGGCAGATAGATATCTTAGACTCTGTTCCACTGTAAAATGAGCTAGCATTTTGAAAAAAGGAGCTGAAATCTATATGGTGCCAGAGAATTAGTTAGAGTTTGGCAATAACCTCACTCAATCCACTAGAAAGAGTAGGTCACTGAAGCACGCAGAGAACTTCACCTCTGTGATCTCCTTTTTCTATACAGCATTGGTCTTGTGTCAAATGGGCCAACATCTTACAACGCCTGGTATCATACACCGAAGAGGAAAGGTGTCTGAGGTGATGTCACTTTAATGCATACTAATAGTATAAGATTTGCCATGTTTCTAAATCTCCTTATATAAAGACGAATTTCACTTTTGTCGAGTAACTCAGAGGCAAGAAAGGAGGAGATCCTTGTAAGAAACACAGGTTTTCTTCCCTATCGTAAGAGTTTAAAGGGAAGGGGACAACCATTATCATTCTTCACATTGTTTATATTTACATGTTCCTAGTTTAGAAAAAAAAAAAAATTAGAAGGATGGAGCTCATTCCCTGTATAATTGATCTGTATTTCATAGAGGTTCACATACCGCTGTCTAACAAACTGGTCTGCTAAATATTATCAGTGGGCTTCATTTAAAAGTGAAATAAAATTACTTAGGAATATTTTTGTTGCTAAGGATTTGGTAGAAAAAAAGATGAGATGCATGTTTTTCCACTCTTTAGACAGACATTTGTCTCAAACATCCCCATGACTTTCAGTCACCACTGCCACAGCATCTCAAATTGTTTTTAAAAGTGAGAGGTATTATTAGCACTTGCATACAATGTATGTTTATGTATAAAATTCATAACTGTACCTAAAACAATCTACAGTCCATGTTCCATTTAAGTCCCATCAAATCCAGCTTGAGTGCCAAGAACAGGGTTTATGCCTCCTCTAAAGTCTGTTAAAGACATAAACTTTATCCAAAGAATATAAATGTCATAAATTCCAACTTTGCATCTTGTCATTCAATCTTAAAGATTTATTGCTAGCCATCCATAAAAATGGTTTCTATATCCCTAATGTCCAAAAAGATCAATGGGATTCAGTGTACGTATCACAAACAGTTGTGAATGGGAATGATGTTGACAGTGATAGTTTTTTTCCAACTTGTTTTCCTTGGTTAATGTGGACACCTTGTTACAGTACAACTAACACGTCTCTACGGCTATACAACATTGCCAGTTAAATGCAGCTGCAAACAGCAACCACAAGTGATGTTAGACAGCACACCTACAGGACTCTGGTCTCAAGGCTTCCCAGGCCTGGAATGCAGAAAAGAGGTTGACATTCAGTCTGCAAAGCCAGCTAACAAACTCTGTGCTTCACCTCAGGCTCTTGAGCATACATTTCTACAGGCTGGCAAACCTAACCTCAACTAACCAGTACTCAGTTATTAAGACTTCTACCTAAGCCTCGAATAGCCATCTATTTGAATTTCATCATCATTTTCCTTTTCACCATCATATTTACACCAGATTTTAGTTCTGAACTTTAACATTTTTCATAGAGAACTACTGAGTGCCAGATACTTATATAGTTCAGGATATAACATTTCAGGGGCTAAATGAAAGCTAAAATCTTTTTTATACTCTGGCCCTAATTATCTTTGGTGCATCCTCTCCAAACTCCAGTGTAACTAAGGCAGGCTGTGGCCATACATTTTAGTGAACAAAGCAGAGACTGAGACCTCAATTTCAGGACTTTCTGTGATGTCCACTCATAACTCAGAAGACCAGTATAAGAGCCCACATGACACAAGCCCAAGACGGAACAATTTTTGGAAGGAGGGTATCACATAGAACTGCTTATACTGGCTGCTGAAGTGACCTCTAGCAAGTAGAGCTATCAATGGTGAAGCCAAGATCTTGCATATCATATCATTAACCTAAACTGAGGAAAGCCTTTTTAGAAAACAGCTTTTGAAGTTCTGAGTTCTGATTCAAGATTGAAGTCAGTAGAAATATAGGAATAATAATAATAGTAAAAATAAATCCAGCAAGCTCATATTCTGACAACCAGCTGTTGTTTGTGTGTTCACCTGTTTAAACCTCGTAAGTTTAAAGAAAGCACTTAAATAATCAAACTGTTCATAAATGTCTCAAAATTTACACTGAAGAACCAACAAAGCATCTAAACTAATTAATTTACATTTCCTTTAAAAAAAACTGATCATCAATCACATAAGATGTGTGTAACTTATAAGTAAACAATGTAACTGATGTGCACTACTTTTGCTTTATTATCTTGCATGAAAAATTCTCACTATTCAAGACTTAAACTACTGGAGCAAATCATTTCTGCTATGACTGACTTTTGGTCTTCTAGATTGTGAACTCTTGGAATAAGAGTTACGCTGTTCATAATACTCAGAAAGAATCTACCCATAAACAACAGTAAAATATCTAGAATCTTTTTTTTTTTTTTTGACTGAGAGTTAAAAAATTTAAAGAACAATTAAGAAGTTTAAAGGACAAAAGATTACTCAAAACTGTTATGAACTTAGGGATACTTGTATAGTGCTAATTGTATAGTGGGTATTACATAATCCCTGCATTTATTAATTTAATTTATTTCAATTATTTCAAATAGCTGAAGATGAAGATTTATCTTTTATCTTTGAGATGAAGCTCCTTTGGTATTAAGAGGTACCAAAATTAGCCACATTTTTCACAAGCTGGCCTTTAAACTTTTGAAGTTATCTTTTTAAGCTAGGAAAAAAAAAAAAAAGAAAAAGAAAAGAGAGAGCTTAGCAGAAAAAATTGCTTTGGGATTTTTTTTCAATATATTAATTTAAAATTTCACATTAAAGCAAAAAATACGAAACACAGATACAAAACTGCAGTAAAATATTGGCTATGCATATCTAATTCTCCACGTATCAAAAGAACAGCGTGAATAATCTTTAGCTACTGTGAAACAGAGTAGAAAAATGAATCTGAATGTAAGGCTCCTTTATGACTGGAAACTATTACCTCTAGGTTTCATTTAAATAGGTCCCTAAAGGCAAGCAAGAGGCTGTTTCCATATGTATGGGCTTCACTGGGCAAAGGCAAACTGGATTGACCATTTAGAGCACTCTGCCACTCATGACAAAGTATTTCCTGCTGCATACTGGGGAGGAGGGACATTTGCTAGTTCACCATTGGCCTGTATCAAGATTATAAAGTTGCAGTCAATTTGGCCAGACAACCCCTCCCCTCCTCAAATCAGCATTTATAAGCAGACACACTATCAAAGTTATCATGCTGCTTTAAAAAAATAAACAGGACTCTGAGCTTCAACATCGAAGAGTCCATGTGCAAATCTATATTCATGAACCCTGCTGCTGCACTGCAGCTAGCCAAACAGGTAGCAGGGAAATGATAAATCACATCAGCTTTAGTCACAGTGGTGTTCTAGTGACACAGAAATAAGGACAAGAGGTGAAGTCTCCTTTTGAAGTTGCAATCGACTTTTTTTTTTCTTTACTTTTATATCACTAGTCTATTTTAGATGGATGCTAGATAGGATCAGGGTTAAATTGTGATGTTTGATTCATCTGTTTTTCTTCTTCTCAGAAAGTTTCACAATTCAAAGAGCACCAAAAAGTGAAAAGCGATAAACCTCCCATGCTAAGAGTACATATCTTATTTATCAGTGAAAACTATGTCACTCTCTTCAACTCCACATGATTGTAATTAGTCTGAGTGGCTTGACGCCACACAGTTTGCATCCTGACCCAGACATTTTCAGTGCTGTAAAGTTGGGGTACTAGTACAAACCGTTCTGCACTTAAAGCAAAACTACCAGTTGGCCCACTGCAAAACAACCCTGCAAGCAGGCTTCCTCAAAACCAGGTTGCTAAAATATTCTGGAACATTGTTACAGGTTCTCATTCTTGTTTCCATAACAAAGGACATTGCTATTATTTACTCTCTATTCTGTTTATTTGCATCACATCATTATTATTTGCTTATCTCATGAAAAAAATTGAAATACAAACTTTTTCAATCATATCATAAATCATCTACGTTAACAAAGCCGCTTCTGGGAGAAAGATCTTGTGGCCACTACACAGAACTGGGAGTCAGGCAACCTGGCTTCTGTTCCGTCTATGTCAGAGACTTCCTGTGTGATCTTCAATAATTCACACAACTTTCCTCCTAAAAACACTAATGAATTCTCACAACGCTTTTTAAAAAGTCTTTGGTGCTCAGCTGGAAGCTGCTATAAAACAGTTGCCATTTCTAAATGAACCTTTTTTTTTTTTTTTTTTTTTTTAATATTATGGTACATCAGATATGTTGTTTTGTCAGATTTGAAGAGAGCACTGTCAGGTCTTGGGTTCTATTTTAATGATGATTACTACATCAGTTCACACTATTTCCTACAATAAATTCTTATCCAGATTAAGTCAGCTAAAAATGGAAGAGCAGAGTCTCTTAAAAGAAAGGAATAATTTAGGGTTTTAAATTAACATCATTGAAAAAAAAATAAATTTGTCAATGTGCTTATGATGCTTATTTCAGGAAAAGGTAAGGACTATCAAGAACGTTCCAGGCTAGTGTCTGAAATCAGCTGACTATTTTTGACTATAATTTCTTTCTAAAAACTATTAAAAAGTCTCCTCTGAAAGAGTGAAAGGAAGATGAAAAGTATGCAAGCCCGTAGATCTCTACTAGTAAAACAGCCAAAAAAACCCACTCTTCTAAATGAATAGAATATTGTTAATTGTGGCAAGCGTTTTCGCTAACAAGCTAACTACTGTTTACCTGATATTCAGTGCAGATTCTCAGCACTTACCCAGTGCTACACTCTTCACCTATCTTTGTGCCCTAGCAAAATACAGCAAGGGGGAAAAACAGCAGCAAAGTGTTCCTGTGTGATTTCTCCTCACCACCTTCCTGTCTCTCATTAATAGTCTCCATTGTTTATCTTAATCTACTCTAATACGTGAACTCATCTGAAAGACAGGTATGGAAGAAAGCAGTAATTTAGCTGCAACCTTACCAGCTGCCTGCAGCAAAATCACATAACTACATTTCAGAGAACAATCTGGTTTTATAGGGGAGAGAGAGAACGAGAGACAGAGAGACGGAGAAAGCAAGCGAGCAATTGTGTGCTAAGGTAACACACTCTCCCCTCCTTGTGGTCTCAAAATGTTCTTGCTGTTCGAATACGCAGATTTGAATCTCATGTAGTCCTGCATTTTAAGCTAAGTCTACCCTCCAAGAGATGTAAAGCAAACAAAGTTACTAACAGAACGCAATTACATGGCAGAATTGTTTCGGCAAGGCACATTTTTAAGTTCATATGAGCACTGAAGCTGCTTGTGACATATTTCAGGAAGGGGCAACGAGTAAGTGTATCTCAGAGTTTACAAGAAGAGCAATTGCCAGATACATCAGTAAGAAATAATTCTTCATCAAAAGATTTACAAAGACAACAGAACCTTTAATTTCTAAATTGATGCCAAGATCTTAGTAGTAGGCATAGATATTCAACAAATTATCTAAAGTAAGTTTCAGAGTCCAAGCCAGCCCCTTATGGGCAATCGTCCATGTTAACAGTAAAGGCAGCTTTCAACATCAATCTGACCAAAAAGACCAAGGTGATAATGACTGATGGTTTGATGCTCACATTCAGACCAATACCAGGAAATGCAAAAACTAATACCTGTGCTGGTAAGCAGAGGGCATGGGTCTCATAGGATGTTCATTCACCATTTTCAGTAAAAATATGAATTTTTATTTAGCATTTGTATCAGAATTACACTTGTCCACCTCAGTTATCCTTTTATTTTATATTTTATTTGATTATTTTGTGGCTGCAGGGCTAAAAGAGGCAAGATGCCTGCTTTAGAGAATTCTCAGGCAAAGTAAACATAGAAAAGGAATATAGGAAGGGAAAGTTAATGCAATGTTTGATCCATGACAGGTTAGTCCCATGGGTTTAAGAGTTTGTTTTAGTTTCTAGGTAAACACCTCAGTACAGGAAACACCAAAGTTCACAGTGGCACAAGTGCTTTTTGTAGGTAGCCTAGCCAAGTGCATGTGTGTGGATTATTATTAGAGGAAATTGGAGTAGGAAACAGAGATGAACAAGGTTATTTAGGGTAAACAGGGGGAAGAACCTACTGAATAACTCTCCATATGCTAATGAATTCATTACGACATATAATGCAGGCACTGTAACAATCAGAAAACAAACAGACAGCAAATGTCAGGAAAGAAACATCAGCTTCCACTAAAAAGCCTCCCAGCAAAACAGTCCATGGTGTGCCACATCTCAAATACTGCTATTCTGATCTCCCCATCTTATAAAATATAGATTAGAAAGAGAAAAGCGACAAGAATGATCAGTGGTGCAGAACACCTTCCACACAATGAACAACAAACAAAACAGTCTACGAGTCCTCAGCCTGGAAAAGAGCTAATTTTGAGAAACCTGTGTTTAAGATCTTAAAATCACGACTGGCATGGAAAAGGCAAACAGGAAATGACTGTTCCCTGTAGTTGTCAACAGAAGACTACGAACAGTAAGAGAAGCTTGCAGATGGCAGGTTCAAGGTAAACAAAAGGAGATACTTCTTCACACACTGCTGCTTTAAGCTGGGGAATTCCTTACGCTATAGAAGCTAAGGGTTTACACGTGTTTAAAAATGAGTGGACACCTTTGTGAAAGAAAAATTCAAATACTATTTGTTCCTCTGGCTCAGGAGAATATTCTGAAACAGTAACACTTTTACACTTGCAATGGTTTAGTCTCTTCCCTGAGCATCTATTATTGGATTCAGGATAGAGCACTAGGTGGACCTTTGCTCTGACTCTGCACATCCATTTACATGTAGTAGAACTCCAGAATTTATACACTTGAATTTCAGCACTTTAAATAAATGTTGGTGCATTTCAATAGTTTAAAAACAAAGTTTCGGAGTTTCTTTAATTTCCATAAATTCCAACTACTGCATTAAAGCCTTTCTATGTTAAGAGAATATGTCTTTAATTCTAAAAGTTTAAAAAGCTGAATTTTTACAGCACATTTATGTAATGAACAGAGCTTCACAAAATACTGTTCTTGGTATGGCTAATGACCCAATAAATAAAATAGCCTCTATTTAGAGAAAAATTTTACATTTGTTATTTTCTTCTGGTAAAAATAAGACCAAAACTTGTGTGCTTCAAATGTCACATTCCACAGAAGATCTTACTTTCAGTCTATTCTAAGAAAAGCAAAAAAAAACCAAGGATTTTTTCTGACAAAGCTACAGAAGAACTGCTCAGTGCATTCAGAAGTTCTGTAATGAAAACACTCACTCACATCCCAGGAAATCCACTTTCAATTCTGCCCTCTAACTGATGGCATCGGAACCTTAGGGGACCTGTGTCCCAGGAGGATGCCTTCACTTCCGCTGTTTTCCAGTTGTGGCTCTACTAGTCACAATTGCAGTGGGCGTTCGGCTTCACCCCCTCTCAACTGAATTTGTGCTGGTGATTCTCTTGGACCTTCGTAACGACGAGGACTCCACTTGGGACCACAACAATGTAGGAACTGCATGTAGTGCATCCTGTAAATAAGGGTGATGGGAATAAAAGAGATTTTTTTTTTTTTTTGGATGCTGATCTACTTCATATATTTGTTTTGGGGAATAAAAGTTAGAATGCAACTTCTTGATGAGTATCTGCAAAAGATGCAAATTCTTTCTTAAAAAAAGGCATGCTCTTTCCATGAAGATTGGTTATTTTATTATTTTATACGGAATGAAACAAACGTAAGTGTAAAGATAAGTGAGCTCCACTGCCAAATACCCCCTATTTGGTGCTCACCTGCACTGTGGCAGATCAAACTCATTTTCCCCTCTCTGCTTGATTCAGGAGATTTGAACCACGACCTTCCATTTGACAAAAACATTTCCTAAACACTGATCATTAATATTTGATTTCATTTGTAAATGATTTTTTTGTTAGGCAAACAGATCGCTGAACCTTTTCCAATATGTTAGAGATAAAAAATTGTTGGCCTAAGCTTTATACCATCTAATACAATGAATCTCTCAGTCTTAATCAGAGCAGGAAACCCAATGCACACTCTGGATTATTGCGGTTCCAGTTCAACAGCTTATCATTTCTCAAAATCAAAAAACAGATCCCTTGCACCCCTCCATTCATAAAACTCTACTGTACCTCACAGCAGCCAGTATATTGGGACTTGCTGATAAGCTATCAATTAAAAGAACTCTGGTCAGATCTCTGTGAGCAGTTTCTATACTTCACAATAAAGTAAATGCAATAACCAAAAATTCCTTTCAGATACCTCTGCTCCTGCCTCACCTACAGATAATAAGATCCTGTGAGGACTGGTAACAATTAGTTTAATGAGAAGCAGGAGAAATAAGGGCTATTGCTCCATCTCCTAAACTACTACTTTACAATGTGATCCTCAGTACCTAGAGTGTTTCATGGATATATTGTTTATTTGTTTGTTTAAATCACAATCAAAGCAAAGCGTTCTGTAAGACTAAAACAGTGGGTGAGAAGAGACTAAGCCTATTTTGTTTTGTTCAGAATAATGATATTCTCAGAATAACTGAATAACCTTGGTCTATGTATAGAACAGACATTCACAGAAATTCATGGGAAGTCTCAGTTTTATATCTCCTCTCTCTTTGGGCAAAAGCTATGATAGAGGAAGGTCAATATACTGCAAGCAAATTCTGAAGCATAGACTTTTAAGGTAACAAGATCTGACTCCTCTGGCAGTCATTGAAACGTACACGCAAGCTGCGCAAAGACCAGCATCTACAAACAGTTATGGAAATGGGCATAATCAGCATATTCTTGAAAAGATGACACAAGTATGTTCATATTATCATGTCATCTCCATTGCGTGGAGCATTCTTTCACTGACAATTCCACTGGGGTATGTCTGAAAGTCAAATCTCAGTCCTGACTTACGGAGTCAGGAGTCAGCCACAATATTAGAAGCTGCAAGATTGTCATGAATTTAAACAGACTAGATTTTACTCTGAGCTTTCTTTCCTGTAGGCTATGTACAAGCCTTTATCTCAGTTCCCACCACACCTCTGCCTGGGAATAGTTAGCTTTCCCTCGGGGTCATTTGATATGGAGTCCCTCCTTTATATATACAAACACCCACACCTTCATTATACTTCTGCTTTATTTTCCTCCTAGACTTGGAGTTCCTTCTGTCATAGTGATAAGGGCAAGGCATAAGAGTGTACAATACTATACAATTTAGGTCTGGAGCAATACAAAATCCAGCAAAGGTGTGAATGAATGGAGATATATGCAGCCCACTGGCAGTACTGTGTCTCATCCCTACCAAGAACCTTCTCTTGGGCGACACACACCTTAAATACAGCCACCACAGTCTGCCTGGGGAAGTAGTTATCCAACTTGACTTGAGCAGATTCGGTGCCCCCAAATAACCCCATTCTGCACCTTCTAACCATTGAGTTATTAAGTATTTTGCTCAACGTAGTCAAAGGTCTTCAAGATAACGACAGGTGCAATCTAGTCATGCACTCTTTGGAGATCAGCAACTCTTAAGCTTCTTTCCATGCTAAATCAAGTCAGATTAGCAAAACTCTAGGGAATTTTTCAGTGCTGTTGAAAATTTTCCCTGCAATCTCTTAAGTGCTATTAGTTTAAAACACAAGAAAGAATGATCTAAGGCAACATTGTGCATGAAAAGCATGATTTCCTAGCATTCAGTTATGGACAAATAAATCCTTTCATGTAAGCCAAAGAGAGTATCAATCTCAGCACCAGTTAGATACTGCATTTCAGTCACCTCTAGTAACTCAAATACAAAAGACATGAACTGCGGTCACCCAGGAACAAATTTGCTTCCTGTGAATGCAGACAGCTCTACTCAAAGAGGATTTTTAATGCATAAAAAAAGGTGAATTAACAAGCAAGAAGCATCTCATGCAGTCTGCCATCTAACAGAAATTAATTCATACGTCAGTTGCTGGGATACAGCAATAGAAGTAAAGGTCATCAAACGTATGACAGTTATGCCAAGCTTTAAGACTTTAAATAGTAAAGAGTTTATGTAACACTAGTGTCCAAGTGCATCCTCATGACAGATGCTCACAGCCAAACCATCATGGTGCAGTTTGGAAGTGCTGGCATCAGAACTATTACTTTAGAGGCTTACTTTTATTTACATTGAAAGTATATTGACAGATGTAGTGTTTAATGGATTGAAAAAAAAATAACAGCTGTAGTTACCAAATTTATTTCAATGCTACAGTTTATACTGATAGTATAATTCTGAAAAAAAAAGTCACTCTAGCAACCACTGAAGCCACTGGAAGCTTCCCTAGATCTTTTCATATGCCCTTTAGAAGACAGCATAACTCTGGATTTTAAAAGATCAACATTTACCGTCCCCTCCACCACCACTGCCCCCCTCCCAAGAAAAGAAAAAACAAGAAGACAGCATTAATTCATTCATTTAATTAACATACAATAATTCATAATATTTTACAGGAAAGTCTGCTTTCGCCTAATAAAAATCAAATTCTTCTCCCTTCAACCTAACATGCGCACCTCTTAAAAAAAAAAAAAAAAAAAACATTATTTTCAGATGAAAAGGGCATATCTCCATGGTTTAAGTGTTCAAGAATTATCTTCAGGAGGTATGTTCAGAATTTTCTCTAGGAAGTACCTTATCACTACAATAACATGAGATTAAATAATTGAGAAATTCACCCAGAACTAAAGCAAACCAGAGAATTTACACATCCACTTCAATTGAAATAACATATTTTATGAGTCTGATTAATCTTTTAGACACCATTAAAGACTTTGTTTTTATACAGATGAACAACCAAAAAGGTCTTGCACCAAATTGTGGATTCAGTGCAACAGCTCTTTCCTCAGAGGTATACATATAACCACTGCTCTAGTAAAATCACAAATGTAAACTCAATTCATTATACCTAGTCATCTATTGATCCAGTGTGTAGAAATGCACATGGTAGTTCTCAAGATCATGCCTGGTACATGCAACCATTGCAATCCTAGCTGCAAACCACATCTTTCATGTTACAGTCTTTGTAGAGAATATTCCATCCATACCATTAAAGACATCCCTTGACAGAGACTGAATATATGAAACTATTTGCCAAATCTGACCTCCCCATTTCAGAAGTACCAAAAATGACAAGAGAGCTGCTGAAGACAGTTAGCCAAAGGCTGAACCATAGAATCAGTAAGGTTGGAAGCGACTTTTGGAGATCATCTAGTCCAACCCCCCTGCGCAGCAGGGAAACAAGTGGCCCATACAGGGATTGAACTCACGACCTTGGCATTATTAGCACCACGCTCTAACCAACCGAGCTAGCTAAGTTTGACCCCCAAATCATAGAATGGTAAGGTTGGGAGGGACCTCTGGAGGTCATCTAGTCCAACCCTCAGCATAGCTATCAGCACAGCTATTACCTATTAGCATAGCATGGGGATTGAACACATGACCTTGGCATTAACAGCACCATGCTCTCACCAACTGAGCTAAACCTGCTGGCCAACCCTTATACAAGGCAATTCTCAGGTAGTCTAAAATTATCAGAGCTGGCTCTGCCTCACATACCCCTTTGCTCACTCTGTATGGCAGGTCTATAAGAACAGAAATTTGGGGAATGAGCCACCACTACCTCTTCAGCCATACCCTGTTATCTTGTGGAAGCCACAGAATTCAGCAATAGGTCTTGAGGATATTTAAGGATGGGGAATATTTAACATCTTTGAATTCAGTGCAGTTGAGTTAAATCTATAAACAAAAAGCAATGGACGTATCCTTGTGATATTAGCAGAGATTCAGGAAAATGATTCCTGAAGCACTGAATATGGTGATCACCATGGGCAAGCCAAACAAATAGCATTTTCCTAGTGAAAAACAATTTTAAGCTCTTGATGAACATAATCACCTCTCCAGTGAATTCTCAATCTTAAAAAGTTTGCTACAGTTGAAATATATACACATGTCCCTGAAAGTAAGAGAGAGAGGTGGACCTGACTGTACAAGTGTCACAACTTAGACAATTACATTGCTAGATTTATAGCCATGTTAGTTTTTTCCTCAAGAATGGTTGAGGTAAACAGTAAAGATATTCTAAAGCAGGTCATGGATTCTTTTATCCTTTTTAAGTGCCATTGCAGAATAGGGGTATGGGGTGGGGGGGGGGGGGGAAGAAAAGGGGGCAGGGGCAGGAGAGGACACTGACACAGCAAATAAGGGAGTTCAGCAATTTCATGGGTCATCAAGAAATCAAGGCTCGGTCCACAGCAGCACGCACAGGAAAATCTCTGGTGCCTTTATAGAGGAGGGAGAAAGTAATTGGTAACTACTGTCTATAAACAAAGAGTGGGGCAAACTCAAAAACTGTCTTTATACTTTTCTTTGCATACCTTATATTTGTTGAATGGTTTCCAAAACTAAAGTTTTCCCATGGGAAGGCAAAGAAACAATAGCAATTTCTTCTGAATGAAACGCTCCTAAAGCCAAAGAGTAAACATACAGTATGTGACCTGAGAGTTTGCTTTTAACTGTTTAAGGGGCTAATTACATAACTAATCAAAATACCTTCAAAAGCAATTCCTAAGGGAAGGTTGGAGGAAAAAAAGGAAGAAAAAAGAAAGAAAAAAACACCCCAGCAAAAAGAGATGGGGAGTAATAAACAGCTATACTGTATAAACATGTATACATGCACACACATTCAAGTTTAATAATGTTTGAAGATTTGTTGTTCTTCTGCACAGGAATATGTAATATAGTGGAAATCTGCATTCTACCTGAGAATTTAGTGCAGGTTTAAGAGTGAGATCTCTGCAAGACACAGCTCTTATTCCAAAAGAGAAAAGGAACTGATGACGTGGCAGGCATGGAATGCAATTACAGCATGACCTAGGCATACCTCTCAACATCAAACAGAGAAATAGTTCAAGATTCAAAACAGATTTTGAAAGGTGGATGTCTTTGTGGAATTTAAAATCTCCTGTAAAATTAGGAAGGCGGAGGAAAATCTGTTCATCTCAGTGAAATGACATATGCTCAAATTCCGTATGTGTCTTTCACAGCCAGGCAACATGTGGAATTAACCTGGATGTAGACTTGCTTTCATATTGGTTCTTAACGAAAAGGGTAGGTTTAGACATTATAAACCTCTGTTTTGTAGTGTTTTTAGGTAGTTGTGTTACAGGCATAAAGGAATTCACATGTTTTGTGCTTACTTTATATAGATCTCCACTCGCATGGCAGTTTTATCAAAATTGTGTCCATTTCTGTGCAAATATTAGTAGGGGTTGCAGGTTTTGGTGTCTCAGTGTCCCATTTCTGTTATACTGTCATTCCTTAATATGCTAAAAGCAGAATAAGCTAAGGTGTTCCCTGACCCCTACTGGAGGGGTTGGCCCCTTGCTTTATGTGTGCAAAAACAAGGGGGGAAAGAAATAAACACGCACACACACATATATATACATACACGTATATCATGTACACACACAGACACACAGCTTTGACCACCAGAAAGAAGCAACGAGGAATTTGAAAACGAGGTGGAAGAGGCTTGTCTGATAAGAAGGCCGTGGCAGGAAGCTGTGGCAGGCTGAAGCTACCTACACAGGTAAGAAGCAAGGAAACTGGAGGAGACGGAAACTATTTTGAAACTAGGACCGCCTTTGTACCCTTTTAGATCCTTCTGATCAGACAGATTCAGCTAATGTTTATTTACCAACAGCCAAAAAAGATAAATTCTTGGTGTTTGTTAACTCTTTAAATATTGAAGCTCTAAAACTTGATCATACTGCAGACAAGGTGCTAGCACAAGCAGTGTTAGCAATGTGGTCATGGCTTGATCGTTTTTGAAAGTGGGAGACCACAGAAGATCTGGCACAACCCCTGGTGCAGCAACAGTGGGACCAGGGAGCCCAGCAGCCCTGCAGTATGTTGGCCCAGCAGAAGCGAGCCTTGGCCAACCTGAACGATCTGAACAGCCCCTCCTGGCTTAAAACACAGCAACCACTTCTGGGCAAGGAGTCTAGTTATTTAGGGAATTCTGCAAGAAATTATCTCCAATTAATTGGTCAAACAAATCCATCTGTTTCACAATGTGGTAGACGAGGAGATGAGCATTCAACTAAATCCACTTGCTTCTGAACAGAAGAATCTCTGCTACACAAACACAAAAGACATGCAGCTTTGGAGACAGCACCTCCTAAAGGTTTTATAAATTAGCAGTCTAATATTTCCATGTTACTACAGCTAAAGCAAGCCTCAAAGCAAACACTGTCTATAGCAAACTGAAATTATTATTTGAAGCAACTGTTTTTCATATTTGGACAAACTTTCATGAAACCCCAAAGAATAAATAAGAACAAACTGGTGACATTTTTGATTTAAGAAAAAAAAAACCAAATGTTAGACAAATTTGTCATTTTAGTGAAAAATTAACAGATTTTCCACTTTGTATTAAAAAAAAAAAATCCTATTTTAGACCATAACAACTCTAGAACAACAACTTGAACAATAGAAATTCAAGCCCTAACTTAAATAAATCCATCTCTAGATATTAATAAAGTTCCTGTTTCTGTATGGAACAGTAATTTACTAATGATTAAGGACATTTAAAATCACATTTAATCTAAATATGCCTTACTAAATATGCTTCAGTTTATTTCAGCTACTAACTGATGTCAAATTTAGCTGGAAAATATACAGCTCTGAAAAAATAAGAGGAGAAGCCTAGAGAAGTATAATTATGAAGAGAGACTTTCCAGTACCTCTAACACTATGTGCCAATATCAATATTCTTAATGAACTGTATTTTCCCCATATACCTCCACGTGGCCAAGAAAAATGTATTTGAGCCAGCATGTCCCCCCCACACACACCCTCCCCGTGCCCTGAAAAAAAAAAAAAAAAATCTCGCAGAATCATCCCTGCAAGCCAATAGGGTCTTTGCTATATTGGTCTGTCTCTGTATGTAAATCTTTGAACCCTACATTAACTAGCAGACATTCCACATTTCCTGACATCATTCTAACTTTTGTATCAACTACAATATCTCCTGCTAAAAATTTCATTTGGAAAATACATTCGTTGTCAAAACAACTTTCACTACTAAATGCCCAAATTACAAAAAATCAGGTTTTCTGAAGTTCTCTTTTCCTAGTAATAAAGAGCATAACTTCCCCCATCTCCAGCTGTATCTTCTTGCAAAATGCTGCAATGCACACACTTATCCATTTCATGCTGTATGTGAAAGACTCTTTTCAGGTATGTTTTCCTCTGATGTTGAAATGGAAACTGCTCGTCTGCTAAGATATAGGTTTTTTTCCCCCTGCTAAATAGCATGCTCTAAACCATGAGTGAATCAGCAACAGAATCTTAACATTACAAATCAAATAAGGTGGACTACTTGTAAGTGGAGAAAGTCTTTAGCAAAAGCCTGGGAAAATTCCATTGGCTTTAAAGGGCTTTGGATTTCATCATTTTTTGTTTCTATCATGGTGTTCAATTCATTTGAATTAAACAAGCCGCTTAACTTCAAAAGGAATGAAGAGTTTTGAATACGTAAAAGAGCTGCTTTCTCAGTTATAACAGTAGTGTGTATGCACATGTGTATGTTTTACCTTTTGAAGTCTATCCACCAGAATGAAGAGAGAAATACTGGAAACATGCAACTATAACCATCTGCACTACACCCTCTACACCTCCTCTTTTTTCAGAGTAACCCACCACATGATCTTTGCCACAGCTCAGCATTATCTCATCTTCTTAACTGATCTTTTGGGAATTACTATTCAATTAAAAGTGTCCATTTCATTTTTCCTCCTTAGTCTCTAAACTTATTGACGTGAGATAAACTTTATCAGAATCCATGTTGACCTTCCTCTCTTTTGAACTCAGAAACATTGATTAACTTCTAAGTTATGTTGTAGTGGGCCAACTTAAATAACACTCTTCTTGGTACTTTATTTCCTGCTGACTGGCTATTTCAGCACCTGTAACTTCTTAAAATTAGCTCAGCTGAAGCTGAGAGAATTGCAAGAGCTGTAATTGCACTTACTTCTCTCTTCTTTCAGCTCACAAAAATGGAGAATCTTACTTGACAGAGGTAAAATGGTGATTCATGTTTTCTAAGTTGATCTAGGTTTAATCTGCCAGCTGCTCCCTGACAACTGCCTTTAGAAGCCAGGCAGGCCAGTAGTGGCAAACTGAAGCTGGGCTACACATGCCAGGTGAAAAAGAAAGCTGGTTTCCAGAGTCATTCCTTCATAGACAGACTTTGAAGGGAAGGAATCATACAGTTCACACAAGGAAGGTATTTCAATAATGGAAAACGATGTAACCACAGCCCTAATAAATAACAAATTCTTGTTTAGATAGGTTTACGAAGTCCAAAAATTGACTTGCATATTTTATACTTTGTGAATTGTAATATATTGATATCATTGTACAAAAAAAGCAATAAAAAGTGTCCATATGCTTAATCAGCATTTACATCCTTCCACTAATCCAGAGTTAAATTAACCGTTTATATTTGCAAGTCCCATACTCCTTATATTTTCATCAGACCTGTTTTGTCCCCACACAAGTAGCCCTGCTAAAATAATTTTTTCTTCATACAGAAGAGTTCTTAAAAACTCTGATTCTGTGACTATTTCCAACTACCATGTGCCTACCTCTATGAGACGTGTACCAGAGGCCTGACCTGCTGCATCTACTCAGTCAGTTCCAGATTACTGAAGTTATACAGGGTAATTTACCTGCTGCACACACAGTACCCCCATACTCCAAGTTTACTTTTTAAAGAACTCCCACTTTTGCAGTTTTGCCATTTCTATCCTTTTGCCTTTCAATCCCGCCTAGTTACAGAGTTCACTGTATAAAGGAACAATTTCTTCCTTAGAGAGGCCAGAATGAAGAGTGCTGTTAGTATTATTTACAAATGCATAATACATTCCATGAATGTTTTCACCAAAATTATTTTAAAATGCTATTTTGATATTCTCATTTCTCTAATAAGCAGTGTCTTCTGTTCGCAACTAAAATATAAAACAGTGCAACATGTACAGAAGCTTTTATAGTGCCGACATCATAGCTAATAGGAAAGAGTACAAACACATTCTGCTTTTGTGACATTACATTTTTAGAGGAGTTCAGCGGCCCTTATTATATCTCACAGCAAGATGAAGCTTCTCATGGGAAGCATCTCCATTATACGACAGCAGAATCATAGATGGGTCATTTATCTACATCCAGTAAGTTCCTCCATCACTAATTACAGGGAACAAGGATTTCAGGGGTAAGAAGCGGGGAGGGAGGGAGAAGAGGAAGGGGCAGAGGAGAGAAAGATGTAAAAGAAAGGACAAATAATCTTATCACAAAAGGTACTAAACCTTTTTAACTATTGCAAATATCAAATATTTTTGCTGTGTGTCAAGGTAGCCAGATCAGTGACTTGTGCTCCCCATCTACAAAATACAAGATTTCAGAAGCAGCTCTTCCCCTGAGCTCAGAATTTTATCTGTGCACACAATAGAGTACACTAAGCGAGTAACATGTCATGATTTTGGATTAGATGATCAGTTACGTCTTTTCTACTGCTTAATGGGTCTTTTCATGTCTCTCTTCAAAATGGCCACATTTTGTTTTATAGAACAGTCACTCCTAAATCCTTACTAGTGTAGTACAGGCATTGGGGACAAAGAGAAGTGCCGTAAGGCTAGAAACCAGACAAAAAGGATTAATTATAAGCATTGCTTACATGTAGATACAACCTATGTAACTTAATCTTTCTGTCACTATTTCTCCAGCTACATGATGGACAAAATAAAATCACATCCACACAGACTTTTGAAGTATTTTAGTTAATATTTGACAATATGCATATCTCTTTAAATGTGAATACTAAGGATGTTTATTATGAAGCTGCAAAAGAAGCAAGATAAAGAAATTATTGGTTTATTTATCAGGGCCACAATAGCACCCAACATCTTCAGGGTTGTAATGTACCCATTCCTCTTTGCACTTCACAAATAAAAAGTATTGTCTTTACCTTGAAGAGTTTTCCATCTACAACAAAAGCCAAAGCCACTTAATGTGATCTTCTTTGTTTACCAGATAGTTTTATGTATTTATATACTTTTCTATATTCATGTTGAGCTTTAAAGAGGAGTTTATGTCAGTACAATTCTAGAGTCCTTCCTCCTCTCAGAAATATTAGCGAAGTTCAGCTCCTCTATTGAACATCATTCAGGTTCTAAGTTTTCACTTGGTTAGAAAGACAAAACGTAGTCCTTGGTGGTCAGTGGAACTATTTAATGGTCTTCCTGCAGACACTACTAGGAACACATAGTGTTTTTAAAAGCCATAATAGACATTAATTAGTATTCTCTATTTGTCAGACTATCCTGTAAAAGCCAAGGATAGATTTGGCATTAGGTATAATCCCCACTTTTAACTTCTCTAAAAGGACTGGGGTGTTTTGGCTGGGCAAAACAGTGAACATCCTCCTGTTCATAGTTGATTTTGACTAAATGAGCCAGCAATGTGCCTTGTGACCAAGAAGGCCAACAGTATCCTGTGGTGCATTAGGAAGAGGGTTGCCAGCAGGTCGAGGGAGGTGATCCTGCCCCTCTACTCAGCCCTGGGGAGGCCTCATCTGGAGTACAGTGTCCAGTTCTGGGTTCACTAGTTACAAGAGGGACATTGAGCTACTGGAGAGAGTCCAGCGTTAGGCTATGAAGATGATCAGAGGACTGAAGCATCTGCCGTATGAGGAACGGCTGCGAGGGCTGGGCCTGTTTAGCCTGGAGAAGAGAAGACCGAGGGGGGAATCTTATCAATGCATACAAATACCGGGGTGGGGTGGGTGTCAAGGGGATGAGGTCAGACCCTTTTCAGTTGTCCCATGTGACAGGACAAGAGGCAATAGGCAAAAATTGAACCACAGGAAGTTCCACCTGAACATGAGGGGGAATTTCTTCACTGTGAAAGTGACAGAACACTGGCACAGGTTGCCCAGAGAGGTTGTGGAGTCTCCTTCTCTGGAGATACTCGAAACCCACCTAGATGCAACCCTGTCTAACATGCTCTAGGTGACCCTGCTTGAGCAGGGGGGGGAGGGGGGATGAGGGGGGTGGACTAAATGATCTCCAGATCATCTGATCTTCCAACCTCAACCATTTTGTGAATCTGTGAAGTTCTGTTCAGGTAAAACTTCAGCACAGTTTTTCTTTCTTGAATAAGAACTGCATTACTTGGCTTATCTGTACTAGTTCAAAATCTTATCACATTCTTTTGCAATGTGGAAAAAACTTGTCTTCTACCAATTATGTTCCTGCAAGAGTTGTGTGCAATAGAGTCTAATTTAATGACAGTCATAAAGGAAAGAGCTCCTTCTAGAGTTACAGACCTAGTACCAAAGGGAGCTAGGTTTCCTGCTAGGTTGAATGAACAGCCCAAAGAGTAGAGAATATATGGTCAATGCAAGGAGAAGAATGGTGAAATATCTTGCAAACAGTCCTGAAACTTGAAAGCTAAGAAAGCAGTTTTTGTACCAGATTCCACTCAAACAAACAACCTTTCCGGCTGTCATAGTGTTCTGCCTGCTGAAAGGCACCTGGTGTATTTGTACACAGGTGAAAATCACTTTAAATATTTGTTCTTGACTAGATATTATTTTTCACCATCTGCACCAACATGACTCACCCATTCATTTTTTTTTTTAATCTTTGAGAAGGCAGGGGAGCTATTGGTGCATATATCAATCATTCTGGTTTCATGAATTAAAAGCTTCTTCATTTCTTATTGCCATCCAGGTGTTCAGGGCGTTAACCATAAAAACTCAGAGATATCCAAAGCTATAAAAGAAAGCAAACTTGTGCATTTTTAATGGAAGAATGTAACCAAGAGCTGCTGCTGAGTGATATGAACCGAAAATAAAAAATACAGATGACTAAGGACACACTTGCCAAACAACTTCTAAGACCAATTTAAAAATGAAACACAACACTGCCAAAGCTTTGAACTAGAGGAAGCAGATGCTTTTGCTGCTGTGACATGCATTTCCACCCAGCAGGTAGAAGGGATGAAATCCGGACTCATCAGGTCACTAACAAGGATTCAGGGCTAACAGCAGATTGGGATAAGCCAGCAATAACAACACTTTTACATATGATTTCCTGATACATGGAAGCTAGATATTTCCGCTATTTCATCTTCTATTTTTCTTAGAACAAACTGCTGAAAACTAAATTGCAATGGAATGCAGGCATCTATTCTGATACACAATAGTTTATTGAAATAAACTACACAGGAAACATTCTTTCCTTGTATGTATATATGATTTCCACCAAGTTAAGCAGACAGTGCACTTGTATGCAAAAGCAATGGTACTTCAATCCTAGCTGCATCACCTTCTCTATTAGCTGCTGGTAAGATAATGGTCTCTTCAAAGTCTATTTAGAAGTGTTATTACTGTTAATATAATGAATTTATTTGGTTTATTTTTATCCTATATTTTCACAGTACCAAATCTCTAGACATTTACTGTGCAATTGCTCTATCTTTTCTTGTCAAATCTGAGTAACACCTGTGAAGCTCAGAGTCAGATCTGTACAAACTACACCAAAAATTTTTCTTCCTACCACTAAGAAATAGCTTTGCTACAGTAGTAACATAAGATGGGAAAGTTTGCTTGGGGGAAAACAAATACACACACACACAAAATCCAAAAGCCCCACACTTTCCACAAAATATCTGTTTCATCATGAAATTGTTCATGCTACACTCGGTTTCCATTTCTCTGTTTTTGTCCCCAGAGGTCCCTAATGTCAACTACAGGCTGTTTCTGGTCACTTTCCCAAGGGAAAGCTTTGTGTGGCATTAATGGCTGGAAAGGCACAGATTGAGAACAGCAGGAAAATACATGGAATATAAGGTTATAATGACAGCAATAGCGTATTTTAAACTCAGAGTTCCCCAGGGTATTGCATCACTAACTCAGCTGAGACACACTGAACCAAGAGAAGAATTCTCATATTATTTAACTATTTGTTATAAAACATCAAATACATGAAGAGAGAAGATATTTTGATTGAAAATCCTTACTAGTTAAACCCTAAAGCCAAAAGCTCCTTGTAGGAGCAGAATGACCTCATGTATGTTTGGAGATTCTTTCAGGAAAGAAGTCAGGTAGACCCATGCAAATGCTCTTCTCTGGAGCAGGAACCCCTAAGTGGTTTGCATGAACAGTCCTAGAAAGAAACAACTGTCTTGTGCCCCCATGCCCAGAGCCAGCCCCTGCTGAGCACCAGGGCCCTGGCTCGACTACCTCTGCCCACACAGAGCCGGGCATGGCCACGACAGCTCCAGGCTCTCCACAGGCCACATGCAGGAGGAAATGCTTGGCTGCTGAGGCAGCGTTTGCTCTCCAAACAGCTGTTCCCCATCTTATCTCTGAAAAAGGCAACCGGCAGCGTTCCACGTACTGCTTCGGAAATGACTTGTGTCCCACTAGTGCTACACATACGCTTCAGCAAATCCTGCTATTAGGAGTAAAGTATAATGAATAGATCAAATATTTGCCTCCCCTAAGTACCATGGAGTCACGTATTTAAAACCATGGATGAACCACACAAAATTACTATCGACAAGTGTGTACGTGCACACTTTTTTTTTTTTTTTTTTTTAAGGCATGTATATATCAACAGAGGAACGTGAACTAAAATATATACTCAGCCATCTTGAACATGTAAGTATATGTTTTATCAACACAGATTTTATATAACATATTTAAAACTACAAACAAATCTAAAACTACCCATTCCAGTGGACAGAAGTCAACCAGGGGCTGTGGAATGGGTCTGTTTATTCAAGTGCACGTATCATATGCAGCTTGAACTCTACTAAAAATGTGACAGTAAGTCTATGACAGTTACCTGAAACAGGCAGGCTGGGTGCAATCCAAATATTGGCTAGCATTTTAATAGATCTTAGCAGAGCAGTACCCAAGACCAACCAAATTCTGGAGACAAACAATGTTTGAAGGCGCTCCAGCCATGCAGTGAACTGTGGTGCTTACCACCAGTGACTGGCACATGGTACTATAGCTGTTTTTTGCTTGTGTACTTCCACTCATCTCTTAACTAGGTAAGGTTTCTCTGTCTTACACAGTGGCTACAGGATACCACTCTGTCTTAAATATATGTCTTTCTCAAAAAAGAGAATGGATTTTTCCAAGCAACAAACACCCCCAAAATCAAGAAATCAGTGAGAGTAACTATAGCTGTTCATTATTTCTGAAAGATAAATTGAGGATTTGTCATACTTCACAGGACTATTTTAAAAGTCAAATCTTTTCCCAGACTCAACGACACAGAACGCAAAAGGGATTATATCTTAATTTTCCAATTCCAAAAGAGACTAATTTCATTGTTCTGGGTAAAATTCAATTAACTGTGCTCCTGCACTAAAAAAAATACTGAAGAGGAAATGAAAAGTATATTCAGTCAAGTTTTGTTTTCATTAAAGCATATGTATAGATAAGAGGTAATATAAATAGCGTACATTGGTAGTTTTTGTTATTTAAGTTGTGTGTAAGCACTCCTTTCAAGAACAAGGACTAAAGAAAGGAGAATTATGCCACAGATCATTTTTATTTTTCTTCAAAACTAGATAGGTAAAGATAGTGGACTAGAATTTATTAATAATTGAAAGGAGGCCTTAAAATCTGAAGAAATAATAAACTGATCTGCCCAGCTGTAACTCCTCCAAGTTATTCTGTCTCAATCCAAACACCTTCAGCACTGGTCCTCTAAAAAGACCTTTTCAATCTTTCCTTGCCTTTTACAATACATCAGTGTTGCTCAATTCATTTAAGGCTTAATTCATGAATAAGAAACCACATTTACTCCACGGTCCTGCTTGGGATCTATCACACAGCTGGGATGAAAGGGCCTCGATGCAGAAGTTGCCAGGAAGCTGGGTCACAGTGGTATAGGGTCAAAGTTTAGGCCAATACAATGATGCCCACAAAAATTTGAGCAATATGCACTTCTCATCACAATACATGGGAACTTACACTTACGGAGTCCCACAAAACATTCCTTGAAGATCCCAAACGTCTCATTAAAGACAGAATATGAACAGGGACTGTGGGCATCAAGTATTTCTCACCCTCAGTTGAAACTGCTGGGATGAGGGAGGAAAGGAGGTGGCAATTGTAGCAGAATGTAAAGCACAGCACTGTCTGTTCTCCAGTGCCTACATGGCTGCTGACCAGAATAAATAATGATTTCCCTCATCTGAATTTTAAGAAACACTTTGCAGATCATATGCATGTTGCACAATGTTTAGGGAGAGAGGAAAAGAAAGTACACTCCAGTCATAGACAGAGGGGTTGCAATCTGCTCCCAGAGTCCACTCATGGTACTCAGGAACACTAAAAGCATGTGTGCCTGCCTCAGTAAGCACAGCAGCCCCCCTCAGTATGCAGTTCACATACAGCTTTACCTCCACAAGAAAAAGAAACATTCAGCAGGGAGAAAAAAAATCAACATTCCAAAACATAAAAAACTGGAACAGAGTGTTTGCATCTTACAGAGTGTTTGCTATGGAATTCTGAACTGCCAAATGAAATGCACCAGTGCAAAAAATAGCAGAGAAATACCAAAAGATGCCATCGTGTCCAGAACCGCAAACATTTCCTTGTATTCACTATCCCCATAGCTAGACAGGGAGGTTCCTCCACCCAGTGTGACTGTAACTTCCCTTATAGAAATACCACGCACACTCTGAGTAAAGCACTGAATGTGGTTTCTAATGCTGATGATTCAGCTCAGAAGTGGCACACAAACAACCAGACTCACTGATGCTTCGTTCTGCATTCTCAAGCAGCAGCCAGTCATTCTAGGAGTATCCCCTACAATTGTTAACCAAATGGAAAGATCCCCCTTCATCCATTTCAAATTCCATTACACAAATCCTCGCCTTCCCTGCCAAAGCATGTCCCTACACTGATTGAGATGCAATTTGCAGCTGAGTGGGATACTCTTTTGGTTACAAAGAGATGGGCACAGTTATAGCAGCAATATGGCTGACCCTTATACCTGCTGCTGCTTTTGGGTGACAGGGCTTGGTACTTTTGCAGAACTATGCCCAGTACATCCTGAAGGTGTGAAAATGAAATGTTGGTGTTTCATTGTGAAGTGGATAAGCAGCCCGCATTGCTCAATGTAAAATCTGTTGGTCCACCTAGTATGTTCTATTACAGTGCTGGTGTTACACCAAAGTGCATGTCTTTAAAGACAGAAGGAAGTCAAATTCCACCATTCTAATTCACATGGAGTCACTAGCAATCCTGCAGAAATTACTTGTTGCAGTTTTGGGGCAAAATAAATAAATAAATAAATAAATAAATAAATTTAATAAGATGATGAAAGAATACAATCTTACTCTACTATAAGTAAAAACAGAGGGGGTATTTGTGGTCTGACTTCACAGCAGTACAAAGGAACAAGAGGCATTCAGCGAATACAGAGGGACTATATAGGAACACCCTTTCTCTCCACCCTCCACTTCCAAAAGCAGCTTACTTACCTTTAGTTCTAGATGTGCCATAATCAGGATGCTGTTCAGGGCATGGAACTGCTCAGTAGTACCAATGCATCATTTCTTTATAGCACTGAACGAAATTCATTTTCATGATAAAATGAAATAACATCTGCCAGGAACGTTAGTAGATTTGCAGTTCTTAGAGTCCTGTTACTAGTATCTGACACTGGAGCAAAATAATAGGTGACAAGTTTTTAGGGCTACCTGGACCAACAAGACACAGTTCTCCAGTAAATCATATGAACATGTTCTGGCAACATAGCTGTATAAAGGGAAAGACTTGGTTCCTTTCCTTTCATTTTAGGTAATGGAAGAAAAATCCTCATACACATTTCCACCCTGTTTAATGGTTTTGTTCCGTTCCCTTCAATATTTTTCTCAGTTCTCTCTCCCCTCACTTGCAAGGTAGTCCAGCCCACCCTACCCCAGGCTTCATTCCTTGAGTGTCTCATTGCAGACTAGCCTTCTTACAGAGTTAGCCCCACTTTCCTTTTCTTAACTTTTCGCCAGATCAGGCTCCGCACTCCCTATCTACAGCACCCTATCACAGCTCCTGTTCTGTCTCTTTTCCATATCCCTGTCCTAGTCTTTCTATTCAGGAAGGTAGAAGCTTCACCCCAGCAAAATATCTATCCTCTCCCCCACAGTCTTAACATCCCTTCTTGTTTCCTGTTACGCCATCTTCTAGTTCCCTTTTAGCATCAGTCTCAGTGTCCCCAGATAGCAGGCTGCATTTCTACTTCTCCTTTCAAGCTCAAGTCCTCCAACAGATCTTTCTTATCAGTTACCCCATTGGTTCCCCCATCCTACGCTTCTTGTCCAAGTTGTTTTACCTTTTGACACTCTACCTCTAAACATTGCTCCTTTCTCTCAGCTGCAACTTCTAATCCCTTAGAGTAACATCCCAATTCTGTTTTTTTTTTTTTTATCCCTCCTCTCCATCTCCATGCCCCATCTGCAGTTCAGTCAAGCAGATTGTTCCTTCACACTTAGCAGGAACAGCTCTTTGAGAGCACAAAATCTCCCTCCACGCTTGTTCATACGTCATAGAAGACGGTTGGATCTAGGAAGATCCTATCCAGCTCTGGGCTTTAAGAGTCCAACTACATTTGGCACACTTCAAGGAATGAAATAATGAGAGTATCACAGATCTCTACTAAGCACATCCAAATTATGGACTCTTATCATAACATCCCCAAAAATCAGCCTAAATTTGATATCCCAAGTGGAAAACATAGACAACACAACAACAAAAAAGGTAAGCTGCTCTTTGCCTAGGCGAAGAAACTTGCAAATGTGCTCACAATAAAGCAATTGATAATTACCAGCTTTTCTATAATCCAAGGCTTTCAAAAGGCCTATAGGCAGTCAAGCCAAATTTCATAATACCCTTTGAAACGGCTGTACATTAGATAAGTATTACTGGGGGAGATTTTCAAAGGCTATCAGAGTGCCCAACTCCCTGTGAAAGTCAGTGCAAAGGAGGGAATTATACACAGAAAAAGAGATAAATACTACAAGCAGATCTTGAACAGACCTTTGAGAGCAGAACTGGAATCCCCAAAACTCTTACTTGAGCTGTCACCTGACTGCTGGTGCCTCAGTGTCACTCGTGCCTCAGCTTTGGACATGCAATATATCATCTAAAATTCCGTTCTACATATACAGCCACCAGAGACCTCAGTCTTGACAGGGTTGAAGAATTTAGAGTGTATGTTGTAGCCAAATCTAGTCTGAGTCCAGAGATAATGTCTTCCTTTTGTCTGTCTGGACAGAGAAGCCCATTTGGTGGGTTTTCTTAGATTATTCCTAATATACACTGCAAGGACATGACTCATAAAATTCACTTGCAATGCTTACTATTGTGGTTTATAATAAGAGGAAGAAAAATTATGACTCCAATGACCCCAATCCATTTTATAACTAAATTTAGTAGCTGGAACATTTATCCTAAAGGTAAGAAGACAGAAGAAAGCAGACAGAAAACTAAGATGAAAGATACCAGAAAAATAAAGGATTGAACTATACTAACTATAATCTTGGTCCCAGTTCTTCCCTTTAACAGCTCATCCTACAAAGAAATTGTATGTTCTACATTGTTTTAAGCCTGCCCTGTCCCAGAGATAGTTCTTGAATTTTGTCACCCTTCACAACAGCTGCTTTTTCTTAAGTATCCAAAAGGTGAAAGGAGGATACAGAGGGAGCGTGGAAACAGTGCTATTTAGAACTTTTTTTGGCTTTGGCTGAACACCATCCATGAGAGTAAGAAAAGAGGAGGGATGATGGGGTGAAGGTTCTTGACTGTTTACAATTAAACACCCAAAACACAAGATATTTATTATTTCATCTTTGACGTGCGAATTTTAGGAAGCCAAAATAGAGTTTTCAAAGATCTTTTTATATGCCATTGGGTTATGGCTTATAGTTTTGATGTAAAACAAAAAAAAAAATCACCTTACTCTAGATGTATTTGTGCTGACACTTCTATCTAAAATTTTCTATTAAATTCTGCAGAATGCTATTCAAAGAATCACTGTTTCCATTCCATCCCTTATGTTTATGGACTAATTTTTATAAGCTTTATAGATGTTTGTTATTTCAGTAGACCTCCCCCGTAACTGCACAGAACTCATGCTGTACCTGGAACTCAGAGCACCTCTCCACGTTCCTCTGACATCCACCTAAGAATCTCTTAAATTCCCACATAGAGAGTTCCTGCTGTCATTTTGCCTTACAGAAGGCAGAAGGGACACTAATACACAATGGCGAAACTGAATTGTTTCCCATGGCTGGGAGAGCCATTTCCGTGATGATCTGTATCTTCATTTCAATAAACAGCAGCTTCTTTTTCAAGCCAGAACTTGAAATAGCAAAGGGGATTGAAGGACTTTCCTATTTCTAGAAGCATAGAAGATTAAGTCAATTTAAAGGCTGAGAAAAGGTTCTGTGGGGAAACTGCTCAGCTGCTGTCTGCAGCACCTTTCATTATGAACCCAGCTCTCCAGCTTCTAGCACTACGTTTGCACACACAAATTAAATTAAATATACCATATAACACACACCGTAAATTTTAAAAGTAATTGCTTCCTATAACCATGTTTGTCTTAACACTGTAAATACAGAAGGGTGTAACCCTTAAACAGGTCCTTATCAGTTAACTATACAGAAATAAGAAACAGTTGGTAGGTTTTTAAATGTATTGACTCAGCAGTTTACTACTAGAGATGACTTGGCTGCACTGAAAGAAAAGGCTCCAAAAAAGAGAAAAAGAGTTCTCTGTAGGCAGTTAGCTCTCACTTATACTCTTTTTAAGACCATACATACCAAATTTAAATATGTTGTGAGGAAAATTCTAATAAATCTGCTTCCCCTCACTTCATACTGAAATATGTGAATTATTATTTATACAGTATCTGCTTTCCAGATTTCTGAATATCAGTGAAGTTTTAGCCAAAAAAAAAAAAAAAAACTCAAAACTTCACTGTTTTATACTGGCCAAAGCACAGAGTATGTTGCAATAAATCACAGCTTATCATCTGGTGTGCTTGATCTTGCTAAAATGCATGTGAGTCTTTCCATTGAATTAAACAAAACTGTTCACTCAACTATAGTTGCTCATGCAAACTTGCAAGACAGGACCTTTAAGTTTTTCCACACAAAACTTAGAAGAATATGTCATTTTACAAGGCAATCTGAAGCAAATGGTGATTCATTGATCACAGACAAGTAGAACATATGGTCCTGTCTACCCATAAGGGAAAAAGAATACAAGAAAGAGCTGCTTATCCCTTATATTTAGAACTTCATCACCTCCGAGAAATTAGCAAACAGACCTATGAAATCATATAAAAAAATCATATCTTTTTTACAGAAATTAGTATTTCCATCATCACTTTATCCTCACCATCCTTGCTAAACAGCTGACCACAAAAACCAGCCAATAGTGAATTTATTATTAACTATTATTAAATTGCAGAACTGAGGTGTTAGGCGTCTTACTTTCGGGAAACACCTTTACAATCCCAGAACCATTCTCTCTGGCAGCATACACTTGACCGTGTCAAAATGCCACAGATTACCTCATTCTTTAACATTTTCCTTTCAATGATGTACTGTCATTTATAGCAAAGGAGTCTGTCCTGGATTTGGCTGCAACTAATTCCTCTGTTTTGCCAATGATTCTGTTATAAAATTAAGATTATACCTGTCTTAATTGGGTGCAACTCCATCAACTTCAGAAGAGCTGCACTGAGGATGAATTTGACTTCTAACAAATATAGACTTTCCCTTGTATTTCACAATCCTAATCTCTATTACCTATATTTTGATTTTTTTACTGGTTTAGCACCTAATCTGTTTTAACTCAACACAAGACTTTTTTCATCCTCTTACACTGTTTCTTCTTCTCACTTTTTTTCCACCAATTCAATGCTATCTGCCTATGTATCTTCTTCCAAGTGAAAGAAGTTTAGTATTCATCTCTCTAAATTAACAGTATTTATACTTCTCAGACAATTTGTAGAGATGGTTGAGAATGATACATTATAATTAACTATTTTCTTGAATAAAGTTGTTTTAGTTGCATCTAAACAGCACTGTGTAAAATCAACAGCTTCTATTCAGAGTTTTGTTACCCTTTAAGTATTAACTGATTTGGTTCCTACTACCATATTCACACTATTCCTAACTATCTTTAAAAATCAGTGATCAAAACCTGGTAAACCATTAAATTAGGTTTAATTTAAATCCAAAACCTTGAAGAAGCCATGGTTCAAGGCAGCACTTCTGAGTTATCATACTGAGTCTAGTACATGGTCACATTCTGACCAATATGGCTTGAATTCCATCTCCAAAATTGAACTAGAAACAGACACACTTCTAGTTTGTGATATCCTTATAAAAGGTTTAGAAAGCTCTAGCATTTACCAAAGTCAGAGAAAGGAAGCTATTGAAACTTGGATGGCAAACAAGGGAGATAGAGGACTGAGGCAACAGGAAAAGGAAGGACATTAATAGAATGATTTATACAAAATAGAAGAGTTTACATACTAAGTTCTGCTAGCTAAGAAAGAAAAAGATCTACTGTGAAACTCTGGATTTATTTTAATAACATTATCACCTGCAATGATGAAAAATGTCTTTGGAAAGCTTTTGCAATGTTGAACTCAATGGGCATTTAAAAAATAAAACAAAAATAATAAAAACAAAACCCTCAGTCTGTAAAGTAACCTATAGATAAAGCCTGCCTTCTGAATCATCACAATTTAATTAGAGCCTTTGAAGCCACACACCTTTGATCTGAGCGAAGTGATAAATGTATTAAATTTTAAATGGATTATTATATGTCCTGTTAAACACAGTGACAGGTTTGAGCTAGTATGGTCTCGGTGTAATGAGGAAATAATCTGAAGGGAACAGCCATGAAAGTAGAGAAGTCAGCTGTATTCTTTTCAAACACACAGGGCTTTAGCTGCCTAAAAATTTCTAAATAGAGAGCCATGACACAAAATATCTATCCAAATTGGGTTTTGGCTACTTAAATCCCCTTTCTTCTCGGGAAGCGGAGAGGGGAACGGACATATCCTATTTTCAGCACAAAACTTTTGCCTTTACATTTCCAATTACTAGTATAATGAAGTATGGCTTGTAAATGTTTTCCAGTGTGACCAGAAAGGATTCAAAGATCATGAATCTTGCAGAAGTCCCTTTCCAAGAGAGATGAGCCAAAACCAGAGTATTTGTTAAAAGCCCCTTTCAGTCCTGGGACAGTGAGAATGGAATTCCTCTTTAGGAACTGAATCTATCATTACAGAATAGGCTCTAATTTCAGTCAATGGCAATTAGGGGCCTATACAGTTGTCCTGAATTTGACTACCTGGGATTTTTCTAAGTACATCAAGTTTCTCAATTCTTATAAGAACAACTGTCAGCTGCTTCCTGTTCTCCAAGTCAGAGCTCAAATCCACACCCTAGAATAGTTTTGAATCCTTAATCTGGCATAAACCTATCTACAGATGTTTCAGTGTTTAAGAACGAACAAATTGGATCCAAATATATTCTAAACTGTTCTCACAATATTTGTAAGGTTTTTTTTTCTACTTCCTACTCAGTGTAATCAGCATTTTGTCTGTGTTTCTAGTTGTGAGGGAAAGAATGTTATGACTGTGCGAATTTGAAGACAATAAAAAGCACAGGGCAGACAAATGTACTTCAAAATACTAATGTTGGGTGTACTAAGCTTAAGAAAAAAAGAGAGGAAGGTCATAAAATAACCTACTTTCTGCTCTGATGCCCTAGGTCAGATTTTATGGCACTCACTAGAATCTCATATCCTAGTAAACATGACACTCCTCTTTTATCTCTTACACCTGCCACTATAAACTATTCTGAGCTATTAAGTATCCATGAGTTGTTTTCTAGTATCAGTACCTTTCTCTGCCATTCAGAATAGTACATTTCCCCACCTAAAAACTGACAACCTGGCTGTTGGAGAGTGATAATAAAAGTACATGAATATGAAATAATTACCTACAATGACAGGCTAGCAGCATATGTGAGCTGTTAAGTTAATAATGCTATACAAACAGCCACTCAAACCGCAAAGCTGCTGAGGGGGAAGAAGCAAACAAAAAACAGTGATTATCAATAGCCCAGTGAAAGGTATCAACTGCAGGGAACTATGGGAATGTGAACTCAATGTGATAATTCCAATATTTAAAATACTTGGGCCACACACCAGTTAGTTTTGTGCTGCTAGCAAATGAGCATGTGCATTGGGGATTGGTGGGGGGGGGGAAATAAATTTCCATTCTAATTATGTTTCTCAACGTTGTCACTGTTGTTGCTGTTTAGGGGTTGCCCAAAACACTTCCAGTGGGGAGTAAAACTCTGCAGGAAACAGAGAGCTGTATAAAAGAGCCAAATCTCTTTTCTGGTACCTCTTTGGCCCTACATGCCATTTTTGATACGGACTACATCAATTATGTACGGATGTATTGTTTTCTCATATTGTACCTCTCTTCCTACAAATTAAAGTACTTCCCGAAAGAGCCATTGGTCTAAAATACACAAATCTTGAAGCTGCTGTTTTAGAATACAGTAGTAATTTTGCCATATATAAGTAATGTATTCGTATTTCTAAAGAAGAGTTTAATTAGTAAATGAGTGTGACCAAATAAATCCAACAATCAGAATAAAAGTCAGCTGAAAAAGTAGAATATAGAATTATTAATATACTCATTTTCATATCTATATACCATTGTTGGTACTCTTACCTCTTTCAGTAAAGTGGACTTTGTAATCAGCACACTGCATACAGCTTTTAACTTAACCAAACAATAAATGCCTCTGATGTGGATTTTTTCTTACTGGGTACTGAGAATAGCATGCAAAAGCTCGAAGTTAACCAATATCTTTTCCTCTGCTCTCAATTTGTACCTAATTCCACCCTTTATTTTGTTCTCAGACTAAGCAAACTCAGTTTCTTTATAATTGAATATTACACATTCTCTAATAATTGCGCCTAACATCAATGTCTGTTTTTCTAGGGGGAAATAAAAGTACATTTTTAATCTAGGCCCCCAACCTTGAGGTCTGGGTACTGCAATGAAGATGTTTTACAGTGGCTGAAGCAGCCTTAAGAGTTTTCACAAAAGGACAATCCTTTCCCCTCTTCTTGGATAACGACTGTGAAGCGCAAGTGTTCAGCACTCCTTTAGGACTGAATGAAATAATCACAAGGGATCACTTAATAGGTACAGGAAGCAAAAGAACAGCTCATCCTGTTCTCTCAAAAATCACTGGGCCTGATATATTCAGGCACTCAGCAACTCCTGTAAGTGGCTGAGCACCACTAAATGTAAATATCTGAAAAGTACAACGGGGCTATTTTCAGCTTGCCTCTACAGTCCCATCACTGACAGTGAGGGGCTGGCTTTGGTGGGATTTTTTTGGAGGTATACACTTTCTCATGAAGGTCTGAAGAATTGTTAGGATAAAGAGTATATCTACTGTGTTACATAGATACTGTACATGCCTTTGAACTACCAAATGCTACATAACGGTTATTTGACCCCTTAGCAGCAAATATTATAGCCAATTCTCTCTCTCTCTTTTTTAAAATAAACTATAATAGTGCAGAATCATCTTAAAAATCAGCTCCTTTCTCTTCTTTCATATCTCATATTTGTACATTTCTACTACATGAGTTCTGAAAATCTTGCATAGTTCAGCAATGACTAGATTTCCACTAATGGGATTTAGACACGTATCCCAGCCCTTTCATCAGCAATAAGGAAACTGAATGTTCTCTGTTAATCAGCTCAGCACAGTCATTATTTAACCTGCAGACAATGTATGGCAGCAAAGTTTAAATTTTCAACCTTGAGAAGGTGGCAGGCTTTGCTAGCTGACCCTGCTAAAGGCAAGCAGAAATCTGAAAGACTCTTTGTAGACAAGAGATGGCATACAAACTTAATCTCCTAATGAGAAAAAAATTCAATAAATCTGACCTACTGCTAAAGCCATAAATAAAGAAAAACATCAGACTATATCCTAAATTACGGATATGAACTGCAAAGCCCAACTCAGAAGGACGATAACAGAAAAGGTTTTAAGACTTGTTTAAACTCCTCCAGGTTAAAAACAGTAACTGACAAAATAATAGTGCATCAGCTCCATCCCTTTTTCTGGGTATGTTTCAATATCAATAACAAGGATAGACATTAAAAGAAGAGGGTACAAACAGCCCTGTGCTGTGTCCTCACTCCAGAGGGTCCCAAACATACAAGTGAGACAGGGATCAGCTCATGATGATTTGCAGTGGAAGCACTCTCTGTACTCATCTTCATGACCTGTGCTGTATACTTTACTGCAGGTACTTAGTTATAAACAAACGTATGTACACTCAGAGATACCATTCAGAGACACTTTTTGATACCAAGCAATAAAATTAATTTTGCCAGCATGGTCAGACAAACTGATTTAGTAACTGTAAGAGGATGTTTAAGTTCTAATATGTGTGGTATAGGATTTTAACTTCGGCCTCCAGCAAGTACTTTGCTATAAAGCAACAATAGGCCATTGGTTTGGACAGTTTGTTTTACACTGTAATTGAAACTGCCTAAGGAAGATGAGACCTATACAGTGGCACGAGCTTAAAGAGACTAAATTTAATAATGTGCAGAGGGTTTGGTTTACTTTAAGAGTAGAAATTCCCTACTTCTGTGTAAACAGAAAAGAGGGATATACAGCTTATAAACACAGAGAAATCAACACAGGCTGATGGAGGAAGCATTCCTCATCAAATGTCAATTTATGTTTCTGCAACAGAAGAAATTAGCAGTGACAGGTCTACAGCTAGGTCTACCCCTACTTGAAAAAGATATAACTATTTAATCAAAACATTAACACAGACCTTGACAGCTAAATGTTGACAGCTAAACTGACTCTTACTTATATATTTTGGTTCTGTCTTGTAAACAGTGTTTAAAGGCAGGCATTTGCGCAATGTGAGTGATCAGTGTTAACATGTGAGAATGTCAAGAAAGTTTTATACACAGAGAACTGGTCAGACTGAAAAGTTACTGGGAAATGTAGTTTAAAAGTAAAATCACAGTTGAACTACACTTTTGAGTTCTTTCTCTTTGGTCACTCACTCACCACCAAATCTCACTTTAATTAGCTCTTCTTTGAATAGCACATTCACCATTACATCCTTTAAATTAGAAGTCAAAGAAAACCACACTTCTCTCTACAGAATTTCAAATGCATGGCCCAAGCCATGGGACGTCACAGAGATGACTGCAGCACCCTCTAAAAAGGCCCAGAACATGCCTAGTGTGTGCCAGCTGTGAACCCAAGCATCCTGTCACCTGAGAGTACAAGTAATATTTCAGTGGCAAAACCAGTTACTCAGGCTCTCAAGCAGAATGGTCTGTATATGAACTTATTTTGTGAGTATACATCATTTCTTATCTGTAAGTAAGATGTAGTGGTAGAAGTATAGAGCCAGGAATTCTCCATTTGAATATAGGTTCAGCCAAAGTGTTGCCAAGTTATTTAAACTACTTTTTGCTTCCTTTTAACGTAATTACTAATACTCAGATTTTTATGATCTTACAAGATTAGATTGGTAATGTTACATTATCCTCTGATAAATACAGTTACAAACATGGCAACTTTCATTACTGCTGAAAGTACATTTTATAACGATTAAAATACCAACACAGACCTAGATAAACAAACACATACCTTTGCAACAGCCACAATGAAATTTCATTTTCAGTCATATCCCAAAGCAGTTTCATGCTATACGCTACAACGTCATAAATCATATGCACCCAGCATAACTAAAATTCCATGCCAATTCCCTGTGTATGGGAGAGATTGTGCATTGCACTGTAGACAACTTGACCTAATGCTTTTGGGGATCCATTTCACAGATGGGGAAACAGGCAGACATGAAAACCAGTTTGTTCAAGGTTACACTTTATCAGAAGCTGAACTAGACTTTGAGAGGTCTCCCCTAAAGCATAGTTTGCATTCAGAAAAACTTCTTAGACAAGAATACTGTAGATGAGTTATGGCAGTTACCTCTGTCCCTTCTCCAGAAGAGGCAAACAAACCTTGCTTTCTCTTTCTGTCTTTTCAGTAAAAAGGCAATTAGGAACATACTTGTTACCAATGATTGGAAGTAATTACCAGGTGAGGTTACTTTCTATGAAGAACCTGATTTCTTTAGTATGCTCAAATATAGCCAGCACAAAAACTTATAGTTCAATAATCCCAATTTTCTATCTGTAATGCAAATCAATACTATATAGTATAAAACCCAACTTACTCCCCTTTTATTCTGTATACGACTAATCCTCCTCTCCCTTGAAGTGAATTCTCTTACCCTAATGCTAAGACACTCAAAACAATAAATGCTGCAAGTCAGCTTTTAAGAGAATGGGGCAGCTCTCCTCACAAATAGAGTGCCATATGGATTCCCTTCATGAAAATGGAATTTCCTTTTAAAGTTACTGAGTGCTTTCAGCATTTAATGGCTAGTGCTACTGCTGCTTAGGTTCCTTTTGTGATTTGTACCCCAGGGACACAGCGCTCCACGTACCAGCAGCTCCATCCTTATTTGTCAGCCCCTTTATCAATCTGTGTAAATAAGATGCACAGCATCCGCTAGTTAATAAACAAACTCTCACTTTGATTACACTTTCAGTTTCCAAGCCCAGAGCTGACTAACTACAAAAAAATAAATGTGCTTAGGGTTTCAGTGCTGGCCTTGGAAGATTGTTCACAAATACATGATTCATATCCGATCCTGAACATTAACACTTTCCTTATGACTCATACATACAGTTAAATAATAAAACAGAGTGCTTATTGAGGTTTTGCTTAACATTCATGAAGGACCTATTATTAATATTTTTCAATTTAATTGTTTAACAATGTCAATCCTATTATTAGCTGCAAGGAGGGCATGTTTCCACTTCTATCTTGAAATAACTTCGTGTTTTTGAATTTATTCTGACTGATATTAAGAATATTTCAACACAAGCTCAGAAATAAGTAATAACAAGCCATTAAGCACTGTATGGAGCATGATGTGTGCCTTACCAATGTACCTCTAATACATTATTTGAATTGATAGAATGCAACTGCTCTATAGCTCTCATTCAGTACAGCACTATGTGTACAACACACAGGTCAGCACACCAGTTCCTCACATTACTTTATCCTTTGCTTTGGAAAGGAAAGCAGAGAACAAGGCCTTCCTCACACAAAAGAGTCTTCAGATCCTCTACCTTCTCCTCTGTGCTAGGATGTTCAGTGTAATACATTTCCCGCATAAATTACTAATAGTGACTGGCATTTCTGAAACACATGATAGTTCAAGTTCAACTTGAAAAAAAATAACCATTAATTTTAAAATTTTATCCTTTCATTTTTCTTTTAAGGTTTGCTATATCATAATTTGGGACTACCTTCAATTTCATTGCCCCAAAAAAAAAAAAAAAAAAAAAGAACAAGAAAAACACCCAGTTCCAGCTCAACACACAGGAGTCATGAGACCACTGAGCAGGGCCTGTAGGAATCATTTATAACTTAGATCTATATTCAGGTGAAATATGACATTTAGATCTCTGATTCAAGCCTATGAATAGATGCTTAACTTGGGACATATATATCTGCCTTGAGTCTGTACTCTGTTACCTATATGTGGCTCTCCAACCAGTCTTACAAACACGCTCCTATCGTTACGCATGCTATTTCTAAACAGCTACAGACATTGATGCTCCACTGCAGACAAGGCTTTGTAATTTACTATAATATGATAAATTCTTTCAAAATATTAGAGAGCAAATTCAGAAAATATACTTATGACATGGGAACACGTTCTGCAGATTTTCATCTTGTCAATAACCTATCAAGCAAAGAGTAAGAACATCTTGGGCTTCATCCTAAACCCTCTGAAGTCACTCATAAGATATTCACCCTGTAGATGCAAGGCTGTCCTTAAATTGGAAGGCAAGGTCTCCCATAAGAATGCTTTCTGCTTACCCTCAAGACTCCCTCTGAATACTTTCTGCCAACTCCTGTTTCTCTCTGGTCTTGGAGCTGTGGTCTCAGACATCCTTCTGAAACTGACCTTGTGGAGGTAGAAACAGTGATTTGCTGGTGTTGACAAAGCCTTTCTGCCACTGCAGCATGCTCTTGGCCTCACATCTGCAAATGCTGTTTCAGCATGGCTGAGCAAGGACAGAAAATAAGGGGGAGTTATTCACAAGCAGGCACAAGTATCAGTCATTGCCCCCACATGGCTAATAACTCAAACCCAGAAAATTACACTTTAATTAAAGTAATATTAACACATTAGCTCTGTTCCACTAGCAGGCAGAAAACAGAAAACAGTGGCATTTCAGAATGAAGCACTGTCCTAGTTCCCCTTGCTCAGGTTTTTGAAAAAATGAAGGGAATGGTAACGGTGCCTCACGTGTTTACCCCGGGCTTCAAACCTATTTCCGGAGACCACATGCAGTTCAGAGGGTCACAGGTGGGCCCCAGTCACCCTCCGCATTTTTCTTCTTCTTCAAACCTATTCGCTGCCTCCCCAAAATTACCATCCCTTTGAGTACCCACAGGCGTTTCCAGTCGCACCCAGGAAAACTCCTTAAGGAGCACGAGCATACTGGAGAACCCCTGTTAAACCACACACTGAGGTCCGGGGGCTTAACCGGCCCGGGCTCGCCGCGCCTCCGAGACACCCCGGCGTGCCGGGTCTGGCCTCCAGGCCCTCCGCGGCCCAGGGTCGGCGGCCGCCGCCGCCGCCGCCGCCTTCGAGCGCGGGGGGCCGCGCCGAGGCCCGCGGCCGCCGCCAGGAGCCGTTACCCGAGGCGACCGCGGCGGGCGGGCACGCGCGAGGCGGGCGGGGGCGGGGGCGGGGGCGAGGCGGCCGCTGCGCCCCGCCCCGCCCCGCCCCGCCCCGCCGCGCGGCGCGGCGCGAGGCGGCGGCGGGAGCGGCCGTTGCTCGCTGAGAGGACGCGGGGGCCGCTGCTGCTGCCCGGCGCCGCCGCTGCAGGCGACCTGGGGGCAGAAAGCCCCGCTCCCCGTCGCCGGGACGGGCAGAAGTATTTGCTTCCAGCCATTGCTGACTGCTTTTTTACTAAAAAGGCGTCTGACGGCCTCATCTGAGTTTGAGTGCTGTCGCGATAGAAACTTCACGCGCTCATCGCTGGAGGCTGCTGCCCTTGCACGCAAACCCCTCTGTCAGAAGACACGATTTCGTTTGAATCGGCAGTAACCAGAGCCGGACACTCTACCAGCATCTTAAGACAATGTTATGTTTCGGTACATCTTAAGTCAGTAAAGAGTCACTTGGAAGATCAGTAAGAGCAAAACAGCTTCAGGCCAGGTGGTGAGTGTCTGCAGAAGGGCACTGCGCGATGTCGGCTGAGCCGGTTTCCGCGGCAGCGTGGGCAGCGGGCAGGCGTGCCCTGTTGCATGCCCCTACACTATCCAGTACAGCTCGGCCATGATTTCAACCAGGCCTCTTCTGCACTGCGTTAATGAGAGGCATAAAGATTTTATATATTCCTCTATTTTCCAGATTGCCTGAAAAATACAAGCTAGCAACAGGTTTAACCACCCAACTCTTATCTCAGCACCAGATGACTAAAAAAACTGAAAGGAAATATGAGCAGGGGAAGCATTTCTTCATGTTTTCATGTGCTGCTTGTTGCTAGGAAAAATATTTCCTTAGTATCTCTATGCACTCTGCAAGTCAGCATCAGCGGAACTCTGCTGGTTGCCAGAGAGTATAAAACACAGCAAACGTCAGAAAAAGAAATAGGAAGAAGAAACAAAGCTTTAAAAATGTGCCCCATAATGAATGTCTGTCCCCTCAATACTGCTTCTTTCTTACGTCAATAAATAGACACATCTTTTTTTGTTGGAACAAAACTTGCGAGCTTCTTCCCAAGGTATTTTGTCTAAGTGATACCATTTTTTGTTCTGTTTTTTCAGAAACTTGAAAGCAGTTACTTGAATCATGGTAGCACGTGGTGGATCAGAGCCCTATTGTACTGATTGCTGAACAAACAAGCAAAAAAGCTCAGGGCTCAGGCAGCCTGCATGACAAATAGGCCAAAGGGAAAGGATCGGAGGGGAAACGGAGCTACAGAAGGGGGCACCGGCTCGTCTCCAGTTGCAGTGATGGGCTCTGGATCGCCCGTCTCACTACCCCCGTTCTGATGGCTCCACTTCTAATTGTAAACAGTACCAGATGCCCCAGAGAGGAAAGCTGAGAAAACCTCTGCTCTGAACGCGCCATGCACATCGGAACTCTGACTTTCATTTCAACTGATTAGCGAGGCTTTTTACATATTCATGGGGCCGAGCCTGATGTTGACATCACTATGTTTCAACCTGTCTTGAAGTGAGAGGACAACCCAGTTCCTAGCCCAATTATTCAGTGCTCTTTCTGCTAACCACTGGGGCCAGTGACGATGGTGTAGGGTTGGGGAACGGCAAGTTTCTAGTCACTGGAACAATACAGTTATCGCTGAATTTACTTTGCATCAGTCACTGAATAACAGTTCAGTGTATCTGCCTGAGCTGGATATTTAACCTTCATTAGGCTGTCTCTAGTCCCCACCAGTCACCCTCCAAATTGTCTTGTGGCTGCTCCCATCATTGCTTGCTGTTTAAGTGCTCACATGGTGTTCTTTTTCATTTTTTTCACAATAAAGGGCTCTTCCCTAGTCTTTTTGCATTGTTTTATAAGCCATTTGTTTTTAACCAAGACTCTTTTTCCCACAAAAAGAAAGAGCAAGACTTTGTCTGAATACAATCCCATGTCCAAGTTTGCTGACATTTGTGCACAGAGATGTGCTTTCCAGTTTGTGCTATTGTGCTTTTTCTGTTTTTTATAGTTCAGTGGAAAGTTCAGATGATTCCAGGCAAGTATCCTTTAACAACACAACAGAAATAGCCTGAAAAACCGGAAATACATCTCAACGCTATCAGGGGAATTATGGGTTGTTGGTTTCTTACTTTTCCTTTTTTTCACTTAAGAAAACAAAAGTTTGTGGCTGATGAGCTGAGATTAAATTCAGGTGCAGTGCCAGGAGCAAAGGCATAATTTCTGCTAATTGAGTCATCTATCTTTTTAGAGGATAGTAAGTGGTTTATGTTGCAGCAAGAACTCATGTCCGCTAAAGACTATGGCCCAGCTCATAGCAGTATGGTTCTAATTAGATGTCTTAAGTTCTTGCTGATGTCCACCAGAAGCTAGATACCCAGAAAGATTTAAGAATCTGCGTGTCTTTTCTGATCTAGGCCTAAAATCCCACAAGCAAATTAATTGCTAAGTTGTTACCTGACCAAACTGGGTTTGCCCCAGAACAGCCCCAGATAAAAGGCTGGAGCATTGTTGATCTACTGCGCCATCTAGCTCCCACAAAAGTAATATTTGAAATAGCTCTATTTTCCCCATTATTATGACTCAAATCTCATCTAACATTTTGCACCATTTGGTGCAACTTCTTCTGTTATTCCAGAAATGGCAAGTGGCCTGACCCAAACATGCAGAGAAATGTTGCCTATGTTCCCCCACCGTTTCTTCCAGAGGTGCTGCTTCTCTATCTCTGCATCCTTGACCACAACGATGGCCCATGTAGCCCACTACTCTATGAAGGACAGCAGCCAGCACCAGCTGTTTTTGAGGAAAATGAAAGAAAGCTGAAGCTATGAAAGCAAGGACAAAACTCATTGCAACAGAGCTTTGATTTTCTCTAATTACATACAACAGATGAAACATATATAACTACTTCTTAAAAATGATGTCCACTATGATTAAGCCAAGTATTTCCTAGCTAAAATATTACAAATGATTGGCACATTTGAGATCTGTAAGAGTTCAGACTCAATTCATCACACAGCCTGGAGGCTTCTTATGTCTGCTATTTGAACATCTTTTATCCACCCAGCTCTCAGCCTTTTGAGGGTTGCTAAATAGGAAGACCTCTGTAGCTTTCACTAAAAATGATCAGACTAGGGGATCCTCTGGTAGTCCCAATGCAGAGAGAATGTCAGCTGAAATCACACAAGACATGAAATGCTTGAAAGCAGTCAGACGACAACTATATAATCACAAGTAACATACAAGTCAAAGATCAAATTTAAAACTCCGACTCAAGCCTGCAGGACATTTGCCAACCTGCAAGTTAAACTCCAATGATGTATGGAATATATTTACTCTGAGTCTATGTGCTGCTGCATGCCAGAAGCTTTTAAACCATCTTTACAAATATGTTCCCACCTTTTGCCAAGTGAATATACAGGCTTTTTCCCTCACGTTGGTATCTGCAGTTCTTAGTAACCTTGAGATTTATGAAGCTGTAATTATTCTTGAATAGTCTCAAATATTTTGTGACATATGCACCAAGCTTAAGTGCTTTCTTGTTCTAACAAAGAATTATTTGCATGTTTACTTTGCATGTATCCTTTATAAAAAAGCCAACAACATTACTTTAAAATCCTTCACTGATGAGTGTATTAGCTCTCTAGATTGGCAGACTATTCTGCTCTACTGCATTTCTCTTCAATTAGTTGTTTCTCTGCTCTCTCCTCCCTCCACTCGCTGTCTGATGTGAGCTCTTCTCCTCCCACATAGCTGCCACGCATTTGTCTGTTTCTTCAGCATTAATGACTTTCATAAGCCTGGCCTTTTCTCTTTGGCTGTAACCCTTTTATGTTATACATCCTTCATTTTCATTTTCTGAGTCTTGTAAACCACCTCTTTTTTTGCAACCACTCTCATATGGGCACAGATTTTCTAACTCCGATTAGTCCCCTAAATTGTCTGTCTCTATCTAAAATGCAAGTGTTCATGCCCTCTAGACAGACTCTGCTGTTTATGCCACTCCAGGCTATGCCCAGACTTCAAGGCAACTGTGTGCTATGACGCTCCTCATGTGGTCCAAAGGGAAAAAAAAGGCAAGAGGCCTTGATAACCTAATTACATAGACAGGGCATGCAACTCGGTTGAATCTATGCCCCTCCCTGCAACTCTCTATCATAGTATGTAAAGCTAATCTTCACTTGGTCTTCTTCCATGCCATCACCTCACTTTTCCTCATCCTATATATTATATATAACTGGCTGAGTAGGGTGAGATGCAGGCCCTCCACTGTACCATTAAGAAATGGCTTTTGAAAACACAGACCAGGTCTGAATGGAGATGATAAACTAAGACCAGGTGTTTGAATCCTCATCCAGGTTCTAAGCAGTCTGATGTTATGGGCTATCCTAGCTCAAATGCAGAGTGGTAACTCCATGCAAAATCCCGAGTCCAAAAAGAATGCAACTACTTCTGTTTATCGCAGTTAGTGTGGTCAAATACTGCCCTGGTGTTTGTTAACATTTAGACTCTACTGCTTGTCAAAAATATGTAAAGAGGATTCCTCCTTTTCCAGAGGAAAAAAAAAAATTAAAAACAATGGCTTTTTCTAAGGAATGCAGGAAATGTTTTCATTGCAACCATTTGAAAGCCGAATTGCTGTGGAAATAAAACAGCTCCAAATACACAGAACTTGCTGACTCAGTTGATCCAAAAGAAAAATTACAAGTCAGCAATTACAAGCAACAGCAGTACCAAGTGTACAGTGTCTACAGTACTGATGTAATATGCATTGCAACATCACATTTCCCTGAACACTGCACTTACAAGTTTGATATGCCACAACTTTTAGCTTAAGCTTTGGATTTGCTGCTAATAATGTAAGTCCTTTATAGGACTGTTAGACATTGGACCCACCCAACTCCTTAAGGAACGGGCCATGAAAAGGGAACATTTTACTCCAGCTTTTTTTCTGACCCTAATCCAACGCACATATCAAATTTACAGTAAGCAAAGATCTGCCAGTTCTTCTCATGCATCCAGAATTATCAGCATTACAGCATTTTCTCTTCAGAGCAGCTTATGCAAATCATTTCACATTGCCCTATGCAAATAACTGAATGACTGGATTTTTGCTATTTGATAATTTTTCAAATCACTTCCTAATTCTCACAAGCACCGTGTAAGCAAACAATAAAGCTAAAAATAGGCATATTTGCAAATCACTTTCTGATTTTTAATGTTCAGCTAAAGAAGTGTCCATAAAAAATTATTAACAGCTGTTAAAAGCCTCTTTCAAAGAGGAAGTGTATTCCAAGTGCGAAAACCACTTAGAAGCTAAGATTATAAGCAATTTATTGTCGTCTGCAATAATCAATTAACCTTTTGAAATAGGCATGATAACTATATACCTATACGAGTCGAGAAAACAAAAGAGTGACAAGCAAGACGAATAGGTTATGAATCAAAATGGAGATTGCTTAGGGATTTCATTGTCCCAGGTGCCCCTATTTCAGGAGAACATAGGAAACAGTGAAGTTTGTAATTTTAAAATGGTGGAAGTTGAGAGCAGAAAGTGCATTTAGACATCATAGTTAATATAGAAAGTATTCAGCATATGGAACAGTCTCCATAAGCAGCATCAAAAACAAAAAAGGCAGAGGAAAGTGAAATACATTCTAAGAAACAAGAAAGAGACCTAGATAGTAAGTAGACAAATATAAACAAAAGCAAAAAAAGCAAAAGCTCCAGGTGAGCTCTTCCCTATTGCCTTGTATATTATGTCCTTCCTTCAGAAACTGAAGGTTCACGCTCAGTGATTTATTAACGATTCTGATCTCCTTTTGTCTGGTTTATATGTCTCTCTTTTTCTTCCTTAGCTTAATTTACACATTTTGTCTGTTTGCTTATTTCACAGAAGGTTGTACAATAGGGGAATTTGTCTGGTCTATGGAAGGACAATAGAAGAAAATGCTACTAGAGAATTGTGGCATAAATAGCACCTGGCTTGGTCATAATACATTTCTGCATCCCTGAGGTTGTACAAACCTTTATTTGAACATTTAATGACCAGGAAGCATGACATTACATAATGGATTTATAGCAGATATTAATATAAACTTTATTTAAAGAAATTAATCTTACTTAATATTTGAGTAAAATGACAGTTGTAGGGCCCCTTTTTCCCTTTTGCACACTACATTTAGCACCTGCAAAATATAAAGTGTTCAGAAATTAATAAGTGTTCAGAATTACTAAAATTCTCTCGGACAGTGTAGTGTTTTCCTTTGTTTGCTCCACTTGAAGCTCACACCTCTGAAATGGTTCTGCCAACAAAAATCAAGGAAGAGGACTTCATTCAACACTACCAAAATCCTAAGATTTCCAGATTTTCTGTGGCCTGATAGGGTGGACCAGTCTTGAAAAGTCAAGCCTTACTTTCTGCTGTTCTTATCTCTAATTTGTCTGTTTGTTATGCATAGTCTGCTTGGAGCTCACTGATGTTCTCTACCATAGTAATTCCTTCTGTTAATTTATCTCCTACCATGGTAATTCTGTCTTATACACTCATACCTATTCCCAGTTTCTCCAACTTTTCAGTTCCTGGGATTTACACTAGTGTAACTGAGAGCTGTCATGCACAGACAATTATTTCCCATGTGAGAAAACCCTGACACTGCTAGTATTGTTGTAGCAACAAAACTTTGAAAAACCTCAGAGTACACAGAATAATGCTGGAACTAAAAGAATGCTACAGAATTTCAAGAGTCAACTTCTTAGAAAAACCCTGCTTATGCTGGATTACACCCCTTGCCTTTGTTTTCTAGGAAAACTGCCATGAGCTTGTAACCAGCAGAATGCAATAATTTGGTTATATTGTAGAAAGGGCTTAGATTAATAATTGTGCGTATTCTCCCTGAAGAATATTCCTGGATTCTAGACCCTAATATTTTGTTTTTCTACTGAGTGCTCAGATACATGCCAGGAGAGCCATGATTCTAACCAGCACAACTGCATACTGAGTTGTTGTAATATTTCACTCTCAAACAGCTGACAGACCAAGTATTATTGCGTGGAGGCTATGTGGCGGCGCAGTTAGACTCAGGACGGCTGTGGTCTCTGCAAATGGAATGGAGTGGTCATCAGAAAAATGAGATGAAAATCCTCAGCAGAATTACTCACAGCAGAGGAGTTCTCCAGCTCCAAGCATGATTTACACATTGTTCTTTATACGGCTTGGCTAGTCACTCCCCCTCACTTTTGCTGAAGAATACATCACTGAGTAAGTGACTTTATGTAACAGTGATCACTATTATTACTGCTATAGTTATTTCATTTTGTAAACTCAGGAATAATTGTTTTGGAACTTAATTCTCTTCAAATACTGAAACCAAACTGGAAATGTCCCACACTTCTAATTCTTTGCATGACTGTGACCTTGTCTTCAAGCCCTGAAATACAAGGTAATTTAAACTAAAAGTGGCTCCAAGAAAAAAAATAAAGACTGAAACAAGAATACATTAATTCAAGTGACATTTAGGCCAGTACAATCTTTGCTTCACTCAGGAGGAACCAACTTAAAGTCCAAATGAGCAATAAACTTGAGTGGCAAAAAGCAGCTCCAAGCTAGCACTATGAAAGCAAAGAGAGAGATCATTACACTACAGTTTTTGTTTCTTCTAATTTCAAGTAACAGATGGACACAGAAGCTTGTAAAATTATCATTATTTATTTATTTCTCACACAACAGGCACATTACAGCCTGGCATTACAGCACTGACCCTTGGCACAGTTTTGTCCTTGAGTTTTATCCTTAAGTGGCCCAAGTAGAGTTATCTTCTGATACTGAAGGGTTACATTTAATTTACCCTAGATCACAACCTAGGGCTTGCAGCTCATTTTCATAGGCAAAATCAGAAACCTGTTAACTTGCATTTTGCTTTGTTTCTCTACAGATTAATTTGCTTAGCTGAAGAAAGCCCAGCCATCCTGATACGGTATCTGCATGAACAGCAAGAAAGTAATGAGAGAATTCCTGTGGTTTGGTTCAGTCAACAAAACAAAAAGTCTTTCTGGTGATTGTGGTTTTTGCAGTTAACAATGTGCTGTCTATCCTTGCTATTGTAGATCTTAGTGAAGTCTTATATTAATTAAATACTGTTTCTCAAAGGTGCATATAAATACTGCCACTTGGTTCAATGGCTATGAAGAAGGTTGAATTCACAGAACATTTCTGCATTTAACCAAAACATAGCATATCTAGTCAGGTACTCTAACTAGATTGTGGATTTAGAGCTGTCAGACATAATTATTTCTGGAAGTACTTTTGTACAATATATACACTTGTAACTTTCTCCTGTCTCATACAGGTGGAAGCATCTAGGAACTCATTTGAGCAGGGGTTGTTCCTGAGAGATCTCCTGCTTAGAAAATAGCAGAAGAACATGAGCATGAGTGAGTGTTATGAATATTTCCATGTACTATACCTTGGTTGTGGTGAATTCAAACCATTACAAAGTTTACTTGTATTCCTTTTACTGATTGTTTCCTAACAAAGGCTGACCAAGCTGGTTTTCACACCGATTAATTATTCCTAGATGCTTTAGATTTTATTCAAAGTGGTAGCTTTGTGCTGATACCAGCATGTACTCTTTTTTCTTGCAGTATCAGCCGATAGTCAGCCAAACTGCAAACCTAATCATAAAGGGTACACAAATTTAAGCTTTGAACAAATTCTCTTACAGCAGTGGAGTAAATAGTTTTCTTTTCTTAGTTTTCTTTGTGCCAGAATTAAGATACTAGGCAAATAAGACCATCATTGACACAGGTTAATTTTGCAAAAGTAGAAATAAGCAATTTGAAGAAAGTGCCAGAAGAAAGCAGTGGATTCTCAAGAAAATTTTAAATGCAACAGCTAGGGTTATATATGTTCAATGGAATTTCTTTGAGAATGGATGTCTGTAGCTGTATGGGAGTTAATGTTCCTTCTTTCAAGTATATTCAAATAGAAAACATGCAGCTAATTAAGGCCATTCTGTGTCTAGAGGTACCATTGGAAAAAAGAGACAATTAAAAATGGCATTTTTATGGTCTTTTAGTGTCCAGGAGAACTTCAGCAAGTTACCAAGTATTACAAAACTTCTGTGTTCATAGAAGGGCTGAATTCCAATATCCATGCATTTGTTGAATAATAGCAGCTGTAACTTCCAGAGCCTCATTTTATCAGGGACAGTGAAATTAGTTTGGCACAAAGGAAATAAAAGCCAACATCTGCAGTCTTGGTGTTTAGATTTAGCCTCATTAATCCATCTTTAAGCACCTTGAAAACAGTAGTCTGTTTTTGAAACTACTGAACCCCTACAGCTCCCACTGACTTGAGCAGGATTTGGATGTGCTAAAACACTTTGAAATTTGATTTGGTGAAGGTGCTCAGATGTGGATTTAATTTTGAAAGTGTTCACTCTTACCTGTTGATCTTGAGGCAATAGCACTATTGTAAAATATAGAGGAAACTTGATTCCATAAAGACAAGTTTATCTTTCCATATTGTAGTCACCAAATTGCCTTCCAATGAATTAATAGTTAATATGCTATAGATTATCATTCAGTGAAAGCTTTGTAAAGACAAACATTTTATTCTTTGAAAAAGAAGTGATGAAAAATGAAACTACCTTTCTTAGCACAGAAAAGAAAAAAAGAAAATCATCTGCATCAAAAATGTTGAAAGCAAATCAAACAAAGGATGCACTATGCTGGGGGATATGAATCCATGTACGTTTTGCAAAAAATGCTTAGATAATAGAAGACACACTCAGATTTCAACAACCGAGCCTTTGTCTCCAAAGCAAGAAAAATCAACTTGGATTTACATTTTCTAATGGATTTGTTTGATCTGAGTGCTGGGGGAATGACAATCATTGAGAATACATGAGTCCTTTAATATTAGCAGACAGGTTCTAGTTGTAGGTAGAGATTTCTAACCAAAGGTACAGCAGGAAATCATAAAATTAAAGTGCAAAATAATAAGATTAATCTGCAAAACACATAAGCATATGCTTAACTCAAAGCATATGTGTAAATTTACTTTCCTCGGTTAGGACTTTCCTCGGTTAGGACTTTTTCAAATGTAAATAAGTTCAATGTTTCTAATGCTTTTCAGGAGGAGGGTTAGAAAAAAGGAAGATAGAAAGTCTTTCTTAAAGATGATAATACTTCACAATTCATCTTCTCAGCAAAGCATTCAATACTCTGTTGCAGTGGTTCCCAACTTTACCATGTATAATAGCACTAGCTATTCAAAATTTTAAGACTGTAATTCTTCACTGTCCCTTCCTTTTGAGAACATGAATCCTTATGCATGACTCCAACCTCTGTTTCAGAGCACAAGCACTGTGAGCAGCGGTTGCTTGTTTCAATTCTAGAAACCTGACACAGGTTAAAATGTACAAAACAGACAGGAGTACGGAGATACTGCAAGATCTGAGGCCCAGATTCAGGAAAACATTTCAACTCATGGTGGCTTTAAGCATGCTAAGATTAAACATATCCAGAAGCACTTTCATGAATAGCAGTAAAATTAGGCATGTGCTTTTCTAAGACCAAAATCTGATAAGTGCTGACAATGGCACTGAATGTTTTCCTCTCTCTCTCTGATTTACTATACAACCCTTTTCAGCTACAGTTGTCAGAAAGAGCTCAAAATTTGAAAATAGACGATTCTTCCCACACTTATTATGCAGCAAATGTAGCTTAATCCTACAACATATGAATCACCTTCTGGTTTTTATTATCCATGCATTAAGCACTATTTAACTTACTGATTTCAGTTTGACCTTAAAGATCTATATTATGGATTAGGGATTGTATTAGGGATCAGCAAACCTCAGAAGTTTTAGAATTACAGATCCAGTTCAGATAAGAATTTAAAACATGTGACAATAAATCATTTCAAACCCCTAATTTATAATCCCTAGATTTTGTTCTCTTATCAATTTACAAGAACTAAAGCAAGATCTCTCTAACTCTTACAAATCTGAGGTGGTGAGTAAGAAACCAAAGAGCAGATTTCCATCTATTCCTGTAGAAGACAATAGTAACAAACAAGGATTTGTACTATACATGGCGTTTGGGCTTTCAACTTCCAATTCCTTGAGTGGCAAGCAGCTGTGAGCAGAAATCTGTTGCATACTAACACAAGTCTGATTGCATACAGAATACAGAAATGAACCAAGCATCTCCATACCAGCTAGAAGGTTAGCTCTAAGCTGTTGCCCATCATGTTTATAAGAAAAGCAACGGTTTTCCATGGGGAAAGTAGATACCTTATGAGCAAAAGCATTTTCTTTCATATTCATCATGTCTGATAACAAATATTCTGCATGTGCCCTCCAGAGCATTCAAACCCTCAGCAGAGCAAGGCAGTGATCCTAGCCCTACCCTATTTTGGCTGTGTCCACAGCACAAAGAGTGACCACATCTACGTTAACATTGCATAGATTTGTTAAGAGTTTCAAACTAAAAGAGTGGAAGACTGAGAGGCTTCTTCAATTCAGAGACAGTCTGCTTGCGACAAAGATGAAACACATACTTACTGGACAGGCTGGGAAACGTTGCACACTAGTACCACTGAATTTGTTGACTGGACTGGAATGTTTTGATTCCTTAGTGTTGATCTGATAATATTTAGGAGCATTAGGTATGCATGAAAAAAAAAAAGAACAGATATGTCTAAGTCATAGTCTGCATTTACAAATTATGTCACCATAGAATCAGTGACGAGAGGGTGCAATTTTGGCAGGCATAACAACAACAGTAAAATTCTTTATGTGTGTCAAGCCTTTTCTTTAGTTCCAGCTTTTTTTGTGAAGTTCTGCAGCTCACCAAAAGAAGCTGCAGAGGCGACATGCTAACAACATTTGTTTACTGTGGATCTCTCTTTGAAGAATGATTACAACAACATCATTCTGCATATCCTGAGGGTGGATTTCTTATCTCCCTGAAGGAGAAGCAGAACAATGACATATTTGATAAGTTCAAACAAAAGCGCACACAATTATAGGAAGTGAAATGTTTGCTAAAAGAGAGCAGTTTATACAAAACCCATTTTTATAACCTCACATATATATTTATTTCATGACAGATTTCAAGAGCAATGTTCCATAACTCTGCAGTATCTGTACTATGTGGTGGCACATGGAATATCTTCCATTCGAAAATTGACACTTAGTATTCTCAAGGGGAAGCATTCCACAGAAAACAGTCATTGTAACAACTTTGCTCAGTGGCTACTTTCACCTCCACCCTCTCACACTCCAAGGTGTAAACAAACCTGTTCAGGCTGCCTTTTCACGTGTGAGAGCAGCTGCACAAAGCACATGGGGAGCAGGTGTGCTGACTTCCATGGAGATCTGCTGCTCAGAGCTGGGTGGGCTCTGCAGAGAGTAGGTAAAAATGCTTCTAAGAGGCAGTGCCTCTCACAGCCCCCCTGCTCTGCCCTCTGCTACTGCCCAGAACCAGCAGTGGAGGCCAAGGAACAAGAAGTTACAGGTAGTTTGTTGTATTGTCAAGGCCAAACTCTCCTGACACAAAGCATGGTTGCATGGCTGCAGGTATGGAAGAGGGGCTGCTGACAAATGTGCTCATGTCCTCAGGGCATCAAATTCCAAATGCAGCATCCTTTACCAATATTATCCACCTCTAGAAGATACTCATGGGAGGTGGTTTTCTTCAGCACTGAAGAAAATGACACTCAAAAAATTTGTTCCAAGGAGACATATCACACTGATTAAACATACAGCAGCAACACATTAGCAATGCATAGGACTGAGATCTTAATGTATCGGGAAGTTCCTCCTGATGCAAGAAGAGAGAGGAGAAGATAATCTGTGCCTGTGTCATAGAATATCTCTTTCTTTTTTTGAAAGTCTTTCTGTCTGTATCTTGTTTCCCTTCCGCATAAGATGTATTAGATTGTAATAAGGTTTCAGCTGATGTGTAGAAATGTATAGAGTTACATATATATGTGCACATCATTCTCTAAACATATATATAACCTAATAGAGAATGCTTTCTATTTTTTATGTTTCCCAATTTTTAACCAACTTTGGAACATCTTACCAGAAACACCACTATTTCGTTCTACAGAAACATTATTAATTTGATCAAATTCTCTTGGAGTATTCTGCAGGGGAACCATTGTCTGTAAGATTAGACCAATGCCTCTCACATTCCATACAGACATTCAGGGGTATACTTTATACAGTCTGTAAGGCTTTTTGGTATCCTTAAAGGTAAGGCAGCACTGGAGTGAAAGCTAAGATCAGATATTCATATACATGCATACGCTGTATATCAGGGAAATGTGAAATGAGAAATGAACTCTGAAAGTGGATGCAGAGCCCTAGCAGTTAAGAATGGGGAGCACTTAACATATAAAACTCTGGGAAAAAAAATTGAAATGAAAGGCCACTATGTTTTAACAAGAGATTGCATTTTTTTTTTTTTACCATCTCTGATCGGATCAGAAAATCACGAGGAAAAAATTTCCAGAAAAAAAATTTGAATTTGAAAAAGCTAAACGAGTTTTGTGTCGGCATAGAGTAAAACAAACAACCAAGCATATACAAAAGTAGCTTCTTCCATAGTAAAGACAAGTATTCATTCCCTCCTTATGATTGCTCACAGCTTTCCCCTTACTCTTCCCCTACCTTTCTCATCAAGAATTTTTGTCACTCTTTCTGTCAAGTGCAGTCCTGAGAGAGGCTGTAAGCCCTCCTCTTGCTGGATTTGGTGGGTGGTTAATGCACAGGAGCCTACAGGGTCATATGCGGATAAGTAGGTTAGGCTATGCCCTTTTACTCTGAAGGGTGACTAATCTGGAGCAGAACTGAAGCATGGTCAGGAAGCTGAATAATGAAGCTTACACTGCTGCGCTCCATCTTGTTCCTGGTCTGTGCAGGAGCCAGTCTCACAACTCATGGGTAAGTCCCCCCAAATACTGTTTGAGTGGACTAATACGAGGTACAACGTAAGAGGTACAATATAAGACCAAGTTTCACATGAGTGAACTCGATGAATATCCATGTAACTACAATAGCTTACAAAAAAATGAATGAATGTCAGATCCCTATATACTTTTCATATATATATAAGCATATATAAGGTATATATATGTATATATACCATATATAACACAAGAGAAATTTTAGAGGCTTTTCTCTCTTTTGAATTCATAAAGTCACTTGTTAAGGGTCAGCCTTTCAGCTGACATAAATGAGCCAAATGAGACTTTACTGGACTACTGGTTCTTTTATTTAAATACATGAAAAAAATCTATAAATATCCTGAATTTCAAGAAGTACATTTCTTACTCTGATTGCCTAAAGACAACTTTCTACTACCGTAAGACTTGGTATTATCTTTAGATTTTTAAAGACAAACTTCCAGCCTGAAAATCCAGATTCCAATGGAGTGAAAAAGGTTTCAGGACATGACTCTAACATTTACATACAAAAGAATGCTAGCAAAGAGATGTGCATAATACAGTGTATCTTAGCAGAGTTTGTTTATTCCATTGTTAGAGTGGTGTAAAAGTTGTTTTAGGCATATATAGCTAAATCTATTCAAAAGGGAGTAGAAATTACCCAGGACTTCTTTAGTTTTGAATAACTACATCTGCATTAAAGCCTTACCTGTATTTAGTACGTAAGGCAAAAAAAGAAAAAAGGTTGATAACAGCATTTGCTCAGTCAACACAAAAAGATTATTTACCACAAACTTTGTTCAGCCTTTGCTATCACTGCCCTTTTATTACTTATGAGCTAGTTTATTAATATTATACCTGTATGTAGGCTTACCATGGTGAATATGTGCTTAAAACAAAGCATGTGCAGAACAGTTTGAAAGCTCGCAGATTAATGTTTCTGTATACAGAAATAGGAATTGCCTCCTTCCTGCCTGGAATATATAAAGCATTCATAGCAATCAGCATATACCATTTCCAGTACTGACTGGAATCTTACCTTAGTCTTACACCATATGAAAAAAAGATTTTAAGGGCTCTTGTCCTTGACTCTAAAGATTCTGTGCATTTGAAAATGTGCTTACATGTTGATAGAACCAGGGCCAAAGAAGATTAAAAGTTTTACAGAAAAAGAAATATTTTTTTCTAAACTAGTCTTAGTCTTCCTTTTCATGTAATGCACAAGCGACTTCTGTGGAAATCTAACACTTGGGTTAAATCCTGAGCCTACTGAAATAAAAGGCAAAATAGTCTTTGACTTTCAGACATGCAAGTTAGAAGTCTCTGAATTCATTAGAAGATTCAAAAAGTGAAGATATATGTTGCATTTTAAGGCAGGTATATTCATTTCCTTCAAAGTCATGCACAACTTGCTATCTGAAACAGAGAGCCCTTTCTTTAGTAATTTATGCAGTTTAACTCGGAAAATAGTACATAGAAACATATTTTCCTTCCTATATACTTCTATTGATTTTTGGCCCTCAGCATGTATAGATCCAAATAGTATTTTCACTTCCAAGTCTTCAAAGTTAAATATTTACTTTTGGTTTCCTGTAAATAAGAAAGGCACTGCTGCTTTTCCCAGAAAGGCTAAAGAATCCTCTTTAATTCCTTTTTGTTATGCATGATTCTGCAATCCCTCTCTGGAGGGAAAGGTAACACTGACTTCTGCAAGATATACTTCCATGGAGTTTGGAAGAGAACACATTTCAGTAAATTCACACAGAGATTATATTTGCCCATTTTTTCCTTCCTTAGACAAAGTTTCCAACAACAGGAGCTTTGGCATTCGAGAGGCTGTTAGAATAAATTACAGGACAGAAAGTGTCATCTGGTTAACACTTTATGTGAAAGAAAAAGCAGACTTACAGACATGAAAGAGATCACAGATATCTTGCTATTTATGATGCGATTGTAAAGTGGCTGCAATCTTAAGGCAATACATGTTAATTACCTGCAGCAGATCTCAGATGTTATAAAAGTAATTGCTAGGAACTTTTGTGCATTGCTGATAGCTATACCTATCACACCCTGGTCTGCTTGTTTTTTAATTGCATTCTTATAAGCAATAGGAACTCTAGGCAATGTAATTTTGTAAAAGTAATTTTTTTTTTTAAGTTTAAAACACTGGAATATACCCAATTGGCCCTGGCTTTGTTCCTTGAAAGAAGACAGCATCTTGCTGCTGATACTTATTCCAAGGTCAAAATTCCACAAACAACTGTATTCAGTAGGTTTGACCCTATGCCACCAGTATCACAGAAAAGTTTTCCTTCAGGAGAGCAAGAACAAGCCTATAGTCAGTCATCAAGAGCACTTAAACCTATAAGATGTGTATAAGCAAAAAAAACACAAGTATGTCTTTGGTGCTTACAGGCAAACTGCCACCTGCTGAGGTGAGATACATACAATTGGCCATATACTGTAAAAGTAAGGATAATGTCCTAAGATTCTCCAGGCAGGCAGAAATTTACGCTGGGCCCCAGCTGTGCTTATTTAAAAGACTCACAGAAGTAGTAAGAGACCCCAAAGCCTGTCTTATTCCCCAGGTTCTTAGAAATAGGTCAAAACTCCTTCTTCCATTCTTTCAGGATACTTGGTTTATGAGAGTTTAGAATGACTCAGGTCACTCTCAGGTTTGGCTCAGGTACAAAAGACTTAACATTTTTTTCTTAATGTAATGAACAACTGAACATACGCAAAAAATATATAAATAAAATAATCTTACCGCACTTTTCACAAAGCACTTCAAACACTGGTTTGATAGGCTTCACTATTATGCAAATGTAGAGCAGGTCAGGGAGAGTGAAAATGGAGGCTTTGAGGAAAAAAAAGAGTAGTTCAGAATAAAGTAAACAGTTTTAAGATAAAACTTCACCATTAGTTGTTATATATAAGGTAGCAAGTCATCCTGTGACTTCTACCCATCACTAAGAAATGATCCTACAGCTAAGGTAATTGCCTTTCTATTACTGCTAGGTCTGTGCAGAGGTATTTTTTTGTGAATACTCTGTGAAAGAGACCCTTTTTTCAGTAAGTGATAGTTACGATCTCATCATATCCTCTTACACGTTTCAGAAGGGCAGAAATAGTAATAGACTTTTGTGAAAATATTAAAAAGCAAGCGTCTGCATTGAGTTCATTGGTACACCCTATTTAGATCCCAAATGGCACGGAAAAAAGTGTTAAAATGTGTTTAATATTTCTCATTGTAAAGCAAGAGGAAGCAAACCAGCTCTGATTATATTATAGACAGGAATGCCACTGACTTATTCCGCGTTTGAGCCCAAACTAAAAGATCTTGCAAAATCCAGAACTGTTTGTGGGAAAAGCAGCAGATATGAAAAGATCTTTGTCATAGACAGAGCTGCAGACATTCCAATCAAACACAGAACTAATCTCCGCGCTATCCACTGAAATAAGATGAGTTTGTGGCAGCACAGTCAGTTCTGAGAATGTTTAAGTGACTCAGTTTCAAACAAAACAAATCTTGAGAATGAAGCAAATACTACACATTTCCAGTACTGTCAGGAGATAATCACTTCTATCAGGAAGGATTCCCCAAACTTTTGTGTACAGTACTGTCATATAAGCAGTTCAGCTAGGTAGAGAGGGACACTACCATCTTCTTTGCATGTGCAACTAAATTGTAGGTATCTAAGGAGAGCATATTGCATTTAAACAATGAAGCCAGACAATAAACCTTACAGTTCTAGGACTGTAGCCTCAGTCCATGCCTCTGAATAAATGAAGATGTTCATCATGAATCCCTGAGAGCTTTAAAGCTGGTAGTCCTTCTACACTAATTCCATTGATTTTAGTCATGTCGCTTTTAGCTTATACTGGCATGAAAGGAATATCCATCCCATACACTAAACATAACCATCTGATGTGAACAGCAACCTGCTTATGGACTTTAGAAAACTTGCTGGACCCCAGCCACAACCACAAGAAACAAGAGCTTCAGAAGTGATGTTAGCTCCTCTTCTTCTCTCACTCAAAGCAAGTAGGAAGGAAATTGCTTCTAATGTATATAATAATTAAACAAGCCCAGTTATATTAGTTAGTTCTCCCACAGCATGCACTTCAGTTCTTGTTACTCCTTTTCAGTTACAGAAGATCATGTTATAATTCTGTTTTTTTAAGTGAATGAACTTGTATGAACACTTGGTCGTCTACTTTCTCTAAAGGTTTGTTAATAGCTAAGCCATTCAGTATGAGACTGCAGCACACTCTGAATTCCTAAGAAAAGTATGAGTCATCCCACCATTGCTCATAGAAGAGCTCTATGGCTGGGTATTACTGCCACCTAGTTTTCGAATTATATTATCTAGACTTTCCAATTTTCAACAGTAAAAAGGTACATACATATAACCAGAAATTTTTAATTTAATCATACTATATGTATTCTGTGATATATTTAAACAGTACAGGGTTGTGCAATGGCAAACACCTTACTGAATAAATCTACATGCATCTAGATGCAAACATTTGAAATAATATTAAGAATAAATCATTACCAATCCCAAATACAAAAACAGCGTAAGAACCCAACTTTGCTGTGCAGGCTCCAAACAAAAGCCTAGTATGTGGCATCACGGAAGTCTGTGAAAATGAAGATCTCCAGCTGATCTTTACACTGTTACTTCTATTTAAAATAACCATTTTTCATTGTAAAGTGAAGACTTTCATGGAAAAGTTTCCCACTTAATACAGGCGAGTAACCAAAATGTGACAGAGAGGTCTGCAAGATAAGGTTCCTCATTGAGATTTCATGTATTTTTCATTTTAAGTACAAAGAGAACTTTGATATTGGGATAGATTTTGCCATATCGATGTCAGTCTTATTAGACAATGATATGAATTACAAGCTTGTCAATAAAAGGTAAAGAAACATGGAGCAATTAAAGCAATCATCTTTGAAATCTCAGAGAAAATTCCATTTGAGGTCTGAAAAAGAAACTGTTAGGATTCTCTGTTTTAGCATCCATCCTGTTTTAATGCTAGCTATGTGGTTTCCGACTCTAGCTAGGATCATCTGTGGGAACCAGTGTCAGCTGCAGGTTAAAATCAGAACCCAAGTGAGCAACCTTTCACTATATGGGAAATAATAAATATATTGCCAGAGGCAGGTTCAGCATTTGAAAAGAATTGTCCATAACTGAAAACATCTTAACTATTATCCATCCCAGAGCCACTACCTAGAGCCGGAGTTCCTTTATGCCAGGACAGACTAATACATTTTAGAATCTATCCAGTATAATTCTGTTACACCAGATGAGTAAAAAGGCTGTTTTTCACTTCCACTGAATTTTGTTCATTCTTTTGACAAAGAGCATGGCAAAATTAGGCCATTTCATTGTGTTTGTGGGTAGCAGTCTTGCCCAAAAGCTGTTCAATAAATCTCATAAAGGAGCCTGAATCCTGCCTCATGGAAGTGAAAGATCTGTGCACTGTTTTTTCATGGCAGCAAGAGCAAGCACTGATATTGTTAGTCCTTATTTTAATGACCACAAGGGCTGTAATGGCTGAAAATAAAACCAGATATTTGTGAATTTCAAGCATGATGCATCCTGAAGAATTTCACCTGCTGGATGGGCTGAGAGAGCACGATTCTGCAGAAGGCTTTTTAAGACAAAACTGATACATCTATATTAACACAGGTTGAGCAGCCACAGATGTCTCCAAACACTCTCCCCCCCGGCCTTTTTTTAACTGTTATTGAAGAACGAAATTCCATTTGTACTCAGAACCTAGGCCCCTGGCTTGAAAAACATATTGTGCACCCCCCCACGGTGCTCAGGTTAAGTTCATTCAAGCTATTTTATGCAGCTACAGTAAGGATCACACTTTGTTTTTCTTTTTTCCTAACAGGTTTGTTTCTGGTCATAAATTCTCAATCAGTGGGCAAGGCATATTGTACAATTTACTAAATAGTGTAGTTAAAACATGTTTAAAGTCAAAAGGAAAAGGACCTGACAATGGAGCATTGTCCCCTTTTGCAGAACTGGAGTGCACCTTCTTTGATTCAGTAACCTTGCTGCACTTTGGTATGAAATTGCCCCTTTTTCCATCAAACTTGCATTTAAAGTGCCTCATTAGCATGTCTCACTGGATCAGTAACGATTCTGCTAACCCAACACTCATTTCAGTCAAGCCACCATGGTTCTTCTATCTGTTTAACATCTAAAACTCCTTGACAAAGTTCTTTTTAAAATTTACTCCTTTTGTTTCTCCTTGTTTTTTCTGCAAAGATCTTTAAACTTCGATGTACTCCGAGATGACTCCTGAACAAAAATCATGTCTAGCCTAGCTAGTAAATCTAGCTTCCATTCAATGGGATTAAATAAGTGCTTCACGGCTATTGTAGAAGCCTCTAAAAGGGATCTTGCATCTTTAAGAGTTTCCTACAATAAATTAAATACATCTCACCCATTGTAAAAGAAAAAAAAAGGGACTTGATCCAGCACAGGGGAGCCGCGATAGACCACAGCAATGCCATACCAAAGCACCCACAGATTAGACAGCCTAAACTAAAGCAATTGGCAATGGGAGCAGAATTTTATTTTTTTAGAATTCAGCTTTGGACTTCCTGACAATAAACACAGTTAGCAAAGGAAAATAAAAAAATAATGGATTAAAATATAATAGATTATTTAAAATATAATGAGTTATTTAGAAAGATCATAGCAGGCAGGATTTTAGTTTGTACTTGTACTCCAGCCAGCAATTTTCTTCTTTTACATTTAAGATCTCAGGCCTACGTTCAGATTCATAGAAGTATTTGAGTCATGCATAAATATAGGCACATGAGTAACTGTACTGACATCAGTGACTTGCCATCTTTAAAGTTAAGCTTTACAATACATACTCAAAACTTCTTGATCTCTCTGCACACTTCTGAACTGAAACAGAGAACATTCTTACTCTTTTAAGCATAATGATGATTGCAAAAACAATTGGTAAAAAAAAAAATCTGTGTAGGAAATTATACTAAAAAGATTATACAAAATACCACAGGATCCCGGAGGCTGGTAAGAGGCTACAAACCACTGCATCAGCAGTGTGAATCTGACCCAAATTAACAGTAATTCCATCCAATAGCTATCGAATGATCTACCTGAAAATCATTCCCATTTGATGACTGTTGGGTGGTCTACCTCCCTGAAGTGAACCAGTATTTCAAAGATATGTTCAGACCACAAAGAAAAAAAATGGCATCATCATCGAACACCAGTTAGTAATTATTTGTCTAGTGTGAAATGTGTGAACTAAGTATGGAAATAACTTTTAATTCTTACTTCGAGACAACAAAGACCTTCACTGTATCCATTTCAGTAATGTGTACTGGCATTGTGTGTACTATTCTTGTTCTATAGGTTTTGTGGCAGTTGTATTTGATCTCCTGAGTATCTGTATTTTATATCATCAGTGTTTCCCTTAGAAAAAAAAGCAGCTAACCAAAGGATTTTACATATATTCAAAATAAACTATCTAAATGCTTAACTTCTTGCAACTATTGGTTGCAGTTACAAGTGGCAATGGCTGGTATACAAAAGGAATTTGCTTACTTCAGGAATTCTTACCAATTAGTAGATGCACATCAAGAGAAAGGCATCCTAAGCAGCAACATTCTTATCTCAAGAGCTAGGAGAAAAACTTCATAAAAATCATTATTCAAGAACCAAAGTATCTCTAAACACCCTGTAGAAGTATCAGTTTGTTTGCAAAACTTCAAATATCCTATAAACTAACAGAAAGCAGCACAACATTTTATTAAAAACACTCAATCTTCTGGATTTATATTATTTTAATCAGTTAGCTCTCATTACTATTATGGGCAGATGATACTGCTGATACTGCTGCTGGTATTATGAGATATAACATAAGGCAAGAAATGGCAAAATGGTCTCTGTTTTCTACTATAACACAACCCCAGCAAACCAAATTGGCTGTGACTGCTGCAGGAGAAGATGAGCACGTACAGGGCAGCAGCTGTTGTCGGTTCCCCTCCACAGCCTCAAGCACTGACCCACCTCTTTCCATTACCCCATGGTAACAGGAGAGGTAAGCTGACTCTCCAGGTTGTCTTTGCTACTGAGAAGCCATGAAACAACGATACGTAGAAGCTCAAGTATAGCCCTTCTTTTAGGGATGTTTGGTGTATAAAAATGACATTATCCTTCCAGAAGAGACAGTGCAGAAAGTTTCAACATCAGTTACTAAGTCTCTCAGCCTGTAATGTTAGGCACACAGACAAGGCACTGGGGGACTGGAGTTTGCCACTGCTCATTTTCTAGGACAAGAATGAGCAGCCTTAAGATTGCACTTTTTAATGCAGCCAGTCACTGTCCAGGTCAGATCTTCTACCTATATAGGGAAGCAATGTAACCTATCAACTTCGGATTTCTCCTTAACGCCACAGAGCTAATGAGTCATGGAGCATTAGCTGGATATTCTGTATCCAGAGTGTAAGAGCAGTGCAAGTGGTGGAACAACACAGAGCAATTTCCTTACTAGCAGTGATTAAAGAGGACTGAAACAAAGAGCTCTGAGTTCACTAGCCAAGAAAATGGGGAAGCACAAAAGGAAGTGCTTCTTCTATAAACCAGGCAGGAGAAAAGATTGCTATCTCTTTCCCCCATCCCTCTGCTTTAACCCATCATAGTTTACTAATATTATTATCTAGGCATCACTGTAAACATGCTGTGCGCTTTCCTGGCATATGTAGCGTGATCCTGTTGTCCCTGAGGTCTGTGAATGTTCCAACTAACTGAAGGCAGCATCAGTCATATTCAGTTGCTTTTCCTGTCCCTTAAACTGGACAGAGCATGCAGACCTGGCAATTACGGCACAAGTTCGCGTCCCTTTCCCGTGCAGTCACTCATGTAAGCCTAATTGTCCCAGCGTCCTCCTTGCACATGTCAGTTAGAACTATAGGTGGTATCAATTTTCACAGCTTCATTGTGAGATTATTTTCTGATAGTTCCAGACTTTACTCATTTGTGGTACAATACCTAGCCCTCACAAGTTTCAAAGCTTGAAAATGTTTAAACTAAGAAAACAATTGCAACTGCTACACATTTTTTTTCTCATTGTTTTTAAGCTAGTCTCACTCTTTCTGAGGGTATAACTCACAAAAACAGCTGATGGTGGCAATAGTCAATCAAATATCAACTAGTGTTCTTTAGTCCATCAGAAGTCCAACAAAGTAAAACTTTCAGTTTAAAAATGCTAAGCCTTTTCTCTAAACCAAAAGAGTATAAAAGAAATAGCCAATATTTTGATAGTATTGATTGAGAATTAATATATTTATATAAATATGTAACAACTATCAATAGTAACAGTGATATATATATATCACTATAATAAGAATTGATTTATTTTAGTTTGGTATGTATTACAAATGTGTCTTTCAGAAAAATTCACTGAAAGTCATGCTGGGCTTTGTAAGTTTTAAAGCAGAACTCTATTTCCTTTGGGACTAATTTAGATCCCATGACTGATGGTCTCAGAATAAGACAGAACACAAAGTCAGTATTGCTTTTCCTCTGTAATTCATCAGAATCCATGTGGCATAGTACCATGAAAATCAAAGGACCAGAAAACTGTCAAAGAATTTTGAACTTCCATTCCTGAACAGCAAAATTACGTAAAGCTCTAATTGATTTCCATATTGATGATTCAAGCTAATCAGAAGCCAAATGACTGTATTATTAGTATTACTATTAGATTGATTACTGTTGAATTAGATATATTTACACAGTATTATTCTGCAACTATAATCCATTTCATGTATAGAAGAAGCTTTCTTTCATTTCTCATTTTCTTGTCTGGTCCAGTCTTGCTGCCACTTTTTCAGTCCTCAAAAAAATTATTTAATTAAACTTAAGAGGACTTTAGAAAGGAATATGTGAGCCCACAGAAGCTCTTTGCCAGAATTTAAAATTACAAAATACGAACTTGGCCCCTTCTCCTTCTCTACAATACTAGCTTCTTCTTGGCAAACAAGTTCACATTTCCAGAGGGCACATTTGGACACTTTAAGTCAGTGGTACTGAAGACACAGTGCTGTCCCACAGCAGAACATGCATGGGAACTTTTGATGAAGTAGGTTTCCCACCTAATCCCCAAGGATCAGGTGCAGTTTAAGGAAAGCAGTATCCATAAAACCCCTCTTATAATAACGCCTGTATCCCAAAGAATTCTTCATAAAGATAAAATAATTTAAAGATTGGAAACATTTCTCTGCCTAGCCCCTGAAAGCACCACCTCTTCTAAAACCATTTAAAAAGCTACCTTGCGGTCTCTGATGAGCAAGCTAAAGTCTTCTAAAGGTAGGTCTTTCACATTAAAGTTCATCAGTAGAAATGCCTCGTGAACAACCTGATGGACATTCTAACTTGGTGTCATCCATCCTGCAACAGAATTATATGAACAGTGAAACAACCTCTGAATTTATAAAGCTTTGAAGCATCCAAATCCAAAGCCAACAGGCAGCTAGCAATGAGAAGAGGAGAAGAGAGTAAACAGGCGGAAATTTTAAAAATTCATCTTAAAAGAAATTATTCTCCAGTTCTGCAATAGTTCATAGTCATCCACTGGCCAGGCTGTATGTGTCTGATGTCTCTCACATTTAGACCAGAGGCTCTTTAGGGCAGGGACCATCTTTTTGCTCTCTTTTGTATAGTAATTAGCACAAAACAATCTTGTTCATGCCTACAATCTGAAGTCATGCCATGTTGCACTAAAAATTGTAACGAGAGCATGGAGTTGGTGTAATTAATAATGCATTTTATTTGTGGCTAAATGTCAGTTCTCCACATTTCACAGAGTAAGAAAAACAGGCAGAATGAAATCTGCCTGACTAAATTTTAGACATGGTACAAGTTAGCCCAAAAGCCTACACCTGCCATCTAGGCGCTCTCTGTAGTCAGTGGAGGGAGGCGAGTGTTTGTAAAGCATGAGTCACCTTATCCAACAATAAATATCTGCAGTATGAAGCTATTAATGACTTTAAGGTATTTCAATTCTGGAATTGATTGTGTCATTTTCTTTCCTTTCACAGTGCCAGGATGTTAGGCAACTAGTCTAGCCCAGAAGCTTAATTTTTAAATTGTGAAAATCCCTATAGTCTGCAAGCTACACAGCCCCTTTAAAAAGCAGTGGCCAACTCCTCATCCTACTGCTCTCTCTCACTTGCTGTACTCATCCCACTTTCAACAGAGACCTTGTATACACTTCTGCAGCTAACTCTGCTGACAAGGGTAGCTGTCAGAAGTCATATCCGCTCTACCTCATTCTGCAGGAAATAAAAACTGTATTTTCTTTAGTATGGCAGGACACTGCAGTTTACCATCCTGACCTGAAGACAGACACTGTTCCTTTTGGCAACCTACAGCAGTTACTAATAGAACAAAGTAAGAGGAAATTGTTTACTTTTTTTTTTTTTCCACTGGGTATGTCAAGGACAAGCTTTTCTGGTCTTGCCTTTTTATAGCTGATAACTGCATGGCCACATATCCTACAAAAGAGAAGGAAATACAAACCTGTTTGCCAAAAGAAGGCATGCATGAATCAAGAAATGAAAAAAAAAAAAAAAAAAAAAAAAAAAAAAAAAAGAATAAAATGGAAAGGAACGTGATGCCTTGTAACAACACAAGGCTAAAAACAAAGGAAAATTCTCAAGCCTTCTACTGCGCATCTTATTACACTGGCATTAAGGGTCAAACATCATGCACCATAGTAAATCAGTCAGTTCAGAGGCCAATTACCAGAAAATACAGCTGCAAGAAGAAAGAAGAGTACTAAAACATCATCAAATGCTTTTGGTTCCAAAACCAAAAAGCTAAATCAAATCTTAGTTTTATTTCTTCTAAATCTCTAAACTTGATTCCTTCCAATTTCAATTAGAAGAAATCCATTTTGAGGTTTCAAAGAAAGTCTTATCACAGAATTACAGCCACTTAGAGAAGTCAATCTGTTCAAAAAACCTTAGCTTGAATGATAGAACTTTTGCCTTGCCTCTCATGAGAGACCTCAACAAAACCAGAAAAACTGCAAATTGAAAAGAAGCAGTTAGTCTTCGATGGTAGCTTTTCTTCATCTTTTTGGGGTGCAGGATGTGATAATCTAGTATTACTCCAAAAAGCCATTGCCTTTTTCTTACTTCAGTCACAGTAATCTTTTCCACAATATTCACAAGAATCACTTGGCAAAAATAATCACAGCTGCAAGAAAACCTTTCTGGTGGAACTAAGATGTATGTGCATCTGAAGTGATCTGTCAAATGAAAAAATTCCTCTCCATGTTTTCCATCCTATTTTTTGATTACACTTACTACACTACTCTTAAAAACTGGTTGAAAAGTCCTTTGGGTAGGGGAATAGATTTTGGATTATTTCTACAGAGCACTTGTAATCATATGCGTGCTGACAATTGTTTTCCTTATTTCAACCCAAAAATTATATACCAAAAAGAACTCAAAATCCCATCCCTGAAATGCAGCTATTGCAGTGGTAGAACAGAGCTCATCTAAACAAAAGACACTGAACAGCATTTTAGGATAACAGTAAAGATGAGAACAACCCAGCAACAACACAGGAGGATTAACTGGTTAAACAGAATTCATCAGCAAAGCTGAAATTCCCTAGTGACACACTAACTCCTGAGGAAAAAAAGAAATCAGCAATACAGATGCTAAATTCCACGTTTTAATGGAAAACCCAAATGTAAAACATACATAAATACGGTTCTCTCCCACTTTGGATTTGCCACTTCGTTATTAAGTCAGCTAATAGACCTGAAGATGGGCTCTTCCTGTCGTGACATACTCATTTTGATCCACATTATCCCTGAGACATACCCTAATTTCACACCAGATACACACACTAATTTAAAAAGCTAAGTTAAGTATAAATGAGAATTCTCCATTAAAACAATAGTCAAGTATATCTTAAAGCTATACAAGTGCTATTTCATGACCTGAGAAAAAAAAATTGATGTAGCTGAAATTGTCTTCCCTGAATAGGCAGGTGGATCAGGCAACATCATCTTTCAATTTTTGGTCATGGATTTGAAGCAGCCTGTACCAGATTGCTAGTGAGCAAATGTTGCCAACTGACTACAACTGACTTCACTGATCTACTTGAAAAAGTTGGAAGCCTCCGTTTTCTTTCTAATGGACAGGTGTTCCATGATACAAAAAGCCAACCCATCATTAGATTCGGTACTAACTAGAACCCTTATGGATAGCCTAAAGGAAAACAATGGGTGGAAACGACACGGAAACTTAATGACTTTCAGCCCCACAGATGGTCACTCAAAGTCATAACTCAGGGAAATTATCTAAATTTTGTTAGTCAATTGGAGGCAAAAACCTAGAAAATCTCTATATGGTAATGAATAGTAAATTAGGCATGAGTTTGCCATGTGATGAAGTACAGAAAAAAGGACAAAGACTTTTTGACTACTTACCCAAGCAGGAAGTAGTGGTTTTATCACACCACAGAGCAGCGATTTAATAGTCCCTCACCACAGGGATGCAATGCAATCACATTTGGAATTTTGCATTCACTTCTTATATTTCACCATCAACAAGATCTTGTCACATTGCACATTGTTCAGAGAAGTGCAATAAGAATCATAAAGAGGATGATTTGATAGGAGAGGTTTCAGTAGCTACAGTAGCTATAGTATTTTGATTCAGCAAACCTCTATTTACATACCTTTTAAAACAACAACAGTTGTAGCCACATCTTCTAATATTCAAAGAGTAAAATCACTGAGGACAAATAATTTAAGATACTGAACACAGGTATGCAGGATTCATGTGTCAAATGCTGCGAGAAAACACTATCTTGACAATGAGGTCTTTGAAACAGCGGTGCTATGTCCCGCAGGAACAGGGTATAGCAACCTTCAGGACAAATTCTTCAAACCCATGTTCATGATTAAGCAGCCTACTTTCAGTTTCAAGAGCAGCTGAAGACCCCAGAGTCATGTTTACAATGATTTTGTAATACTGAGTACTGACTCTCATGGATTTTAGTGGGTTAAAAACTAGCAGTTAAATGTTCATAGGTATTTGGACATCTGCAGTTACTAAGAGATTCATAATACCCATTATATTTAATGGGATCTAAACACCTAACTTTTTTATACATTTCTGAAAAGGCTGGTAAATGCCCAATGAACATTTCTGAAATACTTCATAATATTGGTTCAGACTGGTACAGACAGGGAATAGACAAGAAGGTCTACTATTTCAAGACCATTTCTAACATTTTTATTCTGTGAGACCACAATATATATAAAGAGGCAATTAATGTTATTGCTGTCAAGCTAACACCTTAAAAATAGGACTTAGAGACTTGGTGAACTGGAGAGAAAAAAAATATTTAATCAGACACAGCAGAATTATTCCTCTATAAAGGGGGAGAGTGAAGTAAAAAAATCAGTTTTTGCTCATCGATTTTTCAGAAAAAAGGATTTATCTTGCTTTTCTTCATAAATTTTGAAAGATACTCCTTTTATTCACTTTAGACATATTCATCTGAGGTGGTTCCATCTTTGTTCTTAAAGTCTGCTTCCTGAGAGAGACAGATTTAAATTTAAACTCAATATGTTGGACATGCTTTTTATTTTCCATGGTGTCATTGTTTTTGTTCTGCACTTTAAGCTGCATGACCTGAAATCAACAATTTATCATACTGCCCGGTTAAGAAAAAAAAGTGACTGTACAATGGAAAATGTTGCTGAGGGTCTACTTCTGTTGCCAAGCTGTATCTAAAATCATTTCTTGATCAAGGTCCAGCCCTTTTTATTTTTATCTCTTTCATAACAAAAGAAAAACAACTTGGCAGAAATCCACTAGCTATTGGTGAAAACACATAGTAGCTACCAGGTATCACAGTACCTGGCAAAACCATGCAGGTGTTCCCAGACATTAGCATGTAAATAAAAACATAGCTTATGTATAGCACTGCCATAACATGAGGGTTTTTTAAATCAGTTTCTGCAGGTTTGTCCACTTACGCCTGGCTCGGCTGCTGACAGATGAAAAGCAAAGAACAATATTGTTCTTTGCTGGCAGAAGATGGAATTGCAAGTGTCTCAATTTGCAGGTCACAATAAAAATCACAGCCAAAAGAGAAAAAGGAAGGTTTGAGCCACTGGAGCACACTAAATGATGAAAATCATTATCCTCAGTAAAGAATACCTTAAAAGCAAAACTAAGAACCTTTCCCTCACTATTCATCAGGCTCAGACTTCTCCAGAGACTGAATAAGCAAAAAAAAAACAAACAAAAAAAAAAAAAAAAAAAACAAAGGCAAATGGTAATATATGCCCAGTACCGAGCAGTTAGATACGACTTAAATGATCATAGGTAGAATGTTTCCAGACTTCAATCCTGAATTTTTCCTTCCCAAATACAGGTTTACCCAGCGCTTTGGTTGACTTTCTTTAACACTGCAAGCCTCCCTTTAGCTATCAGAACTGTGATCAAGAGCCTTATCAACATCCTTCTGCATTCACTTACTCCCTATGAATGCAAACCAATACAAACAGAAGAGAGCAAAATTTAAAAAAGACCAAGAGAATGTGGCACTATTATTCAACTAAGATCTCTGAAGTTAGAGTGTTCTTAATAGCAAAACTTGTTTCTGACAAGTTTGAGAGGTCACAAGGCAACTTATTTTATTAAGTTTTTTTTAGAGCCTAAGAAATAAGTTCTTTTAATATAACAGTTCAAGGTGTATATTGTATGTTTTCTTATCATCTCTTCGCACATTCCATATCTATCCATATCTCCACTCCCCAAGATTTCCTCTCAAGATATCCGCTGCTTTGACTTCCCCCACATTTACAGTTTTATACATTTACTTTCATTGTCAGCAAATAAATGGAAACCCTTACACTGAAAGAATCATAGAATCATAGAATCGGTAAGGTGGAAGGGACCTCTCGAGATCATCTAGTCCAACCTCCCTGCTCAAGCAGGGTCACCTAGAGCATGTTAGACAGGGTTGCCTCCAGGTGGGCCTTGAAGATCTCCAGAGAAGGAGACTCCACAACCTCCCTGGCCAACCTGGTCCAGTGCTCTGTCACCCTCACAGGGAAGAAATTCCCCCTCACGGTCAGGCAGAACTTCCTGTGGTTCAGTTTGTGCCCATTGCCTCTTGTCCTGTCACATGGGACAACTGAAAAGAGTTTGTCCCCGTCCCCTTGACACCCTCCCTTTGGGTACTTATACACATGGATAAGATCCCCCTCAGTCTTCTCTTCCCCAGGCTGAAGAGGCCCAGCTCTCACAGCCGTTCCTCATAGGAGAGATGCTCCAGCCCTCGGATCATCCTCGTAGCCCTACACTGGACTCTCTGCAGTAGCTTCACGTCTCTCTTGTACTGGGGAGCCCAGAACTGGATGCAGTACTCGAGATGAGGCCTCCCCAGGGCTGAGTAGAGGTAGACAATCACCTCCCTTGACCTGCTGGCAACACTCTTCCTAATGCACCCCAGGATCCCATTGGCCTTCTTGGCTACAAGGGCACACTGCTGGCTCATGGTCAATCTGTCATCCACCAGCATTCCCAGGTTCTTCTCTGCAGAGCTGCTCTCCAGCAGGTCAGCCCCCAGCTTGTACTGGTGCCTAGGGTTATTTCTCCCTAGGTGCAGGACTCCGCACTTGCCTTTGTTGAACCTCATGAGGTTCCTTTCTGCCCAGCTCTCCAGCCTGTCCAGGTCTCTTTGAATGGCAGCACAGCCCTCAGGTGTATCAGCCACTCCTCCCAGCTTGGTATCATCAGCAGACTTGCTGAGGAGGCACTCTGTCCCCTCACCCAGGTCACCGATGAAGAATTTGAACAGGATGGGACCCAGCACTGAGCCCTGAGGGATGCCACTAGCCACAGGCATCTAGACTCCACGCCACTGATGACCCTCTGAGCTCTGCCTTTCAGCCAGTTCTCAATCCACCTCACTGTGCACTCGTCTAACCCACACTTCCTGAGCTTATCTAGGAGGATGTTACAGGAGACGGTGTCGGAAGCCTTGCTGAAGTCAAGGTACACAACGTCCACTGCTCTCCCCTCATCTACCCAGACAGTCTTTCCATCCTAGAAGGCTATCAGATTGGTTAACCAGGATTTCCCCTTGGTGAATCCATGCTGGCTACTCCTGATCACCTTCTTTTCCTCCATATGTCTGGAAATGACATCCAGAATGAACTGTCACATCACCTTTCCAGGGATGGAGGTGAGGCTGACTGGCCTATAGTTGCCTGGGTCCTCCTTCTTGCCCTTCTTGAAGACTGGAGTGACACTGGCTTTCTTCCAGTCCTCAGGCACCTCTGCAGTTCTCCAGGACTTTTCAAAGATGATGGAGAGCCTGGCAACAACATTCACCAGCTCCCTCAGTACCCATGGGTGCATCCCATCTGGGCCCATGGATTTGTGGATGTCAAGCTTGCCCAGAAGGTCTCTAATCCTATCCTCCTCAACCAAAGGAAAGTCTTCCCTTCTCCAGACTTTCTCGCTTACGTCCAGGCTCCAGGATTCCTGAGGGCTGCCCTTAGCAGTGAAGACTGAAGCAAAGGCGGCATTCAGTAATTCTGCCTTCTCTGTATCCTTTGTCACCAGGGCCCCCACCCCACTCAGTAGCGGGCCCACATTTTCCCTAGTCCTCCTCTTGCTGCTGATGTATTTGAAGAAGCCTTTCCTCTTGTCCTTGACATCCCTTGCCAGACTCAATTCCAACAGGGCCTTAGCCTTCCTCATCACATCTCTACATACTCTGACTGCATTCCTCTAATTCTCCTGAGTAGCCTGACCCCTCTTCCACATTCTGTGTGTTTTCTTCTTCTGTTTGAATTTGGCCAAGAGCTCCTTGCCTCCTGCCCCTTTTGCTGCACTTCTTACTCATAGAGATGCACCGCTCTTGAGCCTAGAGGAAGTGATATTTGAATACTAGCCAGCTCTCCTGGACCCCCCCCCTTCCTTCTAGGGCCTTAACCCATGAGATTCCTCCAATTCGGTCTCTGAAAAGGCCTGTCTGCTCTCCTGAAGTCCAGGGTTGCAATCCTGCTTGTTGCCTTAGTTCATTCCTGCCGGATCCTGAACTCCACCATCTCGTGGTCACTGCAGCCAACGCTGCCCCCAACCTTCACATCTCTAACCAGTCCCTCTCTGTTGGTAAGGACACGGTCCAGCAGGACACCCTTCCTCGAAGGCTCCTCCACTGTTTGTGACGAGAAGTTATCATCAGTGCATTGCAGGAGCCTCCTGGACTGCTTGTGCCTTGCTGTGCAGTCCCTCCAGCAGATGTCAGGGTGGTTGAAGTCCCCCATGAGAACCAGGGCTTGTGATCATGAGGCTACCTCCAGCTGTCTATAGAAGGCCTCATCAACTTTCTCTTCCTGGTCAGGTGGTCTGTAGTAGACACCCACAACAGTGTCCCCCATGTTGGCCTGGCCTTTGATCTTCACCCATAAGCTCTCAGCTGCCTCCTCCTCTACCCCTAGGCAGAGCTCGATGCATTCCAGTTGCTCTCTCACATGAAGAGCAACTCCACCACCTCGCCTTCCTGGCCTGCCTCTCCTAAAAAGCACACAGCCATCCATGGTAGCATTCCAGTCATGTGAGCTATAAAATCTTATACCACTTAATCTTTTCACTGCTGATATTTCATTGGTAACGAATAGCTGATCTCTGTGCCAATACATCTACCATACAGAATGAAAACTAGTTTTCAATGAACCCTTTCATTGAAAGCCAAACAAGCAGTTACCTATATTAAATAGCTAAAGCCCAAATACAGAAAACTGATTACAGGTTACAAGTAGTCCAGATAGGTGGAAAACCAAGTGTACCTTACAAAAATAGATAACAACCAGAGAAGGAAGTATTTAATTTCTTTTAATGGGTACCAGATGTACCCATTAAAGTGAACATAAATATTTTAAGTCCCAGTCAATTCATCTATTTTTGGCCAAGAAATAAATAAGTATCTTGTTTGTGATACTAACCCCAGAGGAGATTTATGAAAAGCAAGGGACAGTTCTGAAACACTTAGTCTAATGTGGGTACCCAAGACTGCACTAAGGTGTTTTCCTGCCTGCAAAGAGCAATTTACAAATAGTCCCCTTTTCTACCTGAAACTGAATGGAAAGAATTCATGAATATAAAATTATATCTGACTTTCTGCTTTCTAATCCTCAGCCTTCAGATCATTCATACCTTTACCCTTTCGCTGTCACAACTCAATGATCATTTCACACACAGAGACCCACAAATCACACCTGCACTGTGTCAGCTTCATAACAAGGAGAAACTGAGAGAAACGCTTACTGACAGTTCTTGTCAGGGTCCTAATATTATCCTGATTCATAGAACAACTAAAGCAAATGCTTTATTTTAAGCCTGGCATCACATATGTGGCTAGATGCTGTGTACACCATGTGGAAACAATGGCTCAAGACTAATTTAATCTACAGTAACAAAATAAAGGAGGTTCAGATACCTGCACCGCCTATAAGTGGAAAAGATCAGTCTTTCATGACATACGTTCACATAGTAACTTTACAGTATTAACATAGTCTCCACCAAAATGAATTTCATGGAACTTTTGAAGGCTTGTGGTGGTAGCAAAAAACATTTCCTTTTGGAGTAAATTCTGTTTCTGTCAAACTGTCTGCAAAGAGAATAGCTGATGCTTTTTCTACTTCTACATCTAGATGAAAGCCTTACTCTCCAAAAAGCACGATCATTGGCTTCAACAGAGGTGTTCCAATTACTCCAAAAGAAGATGTACCAGAATATTTTTCACAGGTATTTGAACAGTGAACTATGACCTCATATAAAAATAGCACTAAGAAAAAGTTAAGCAACAGTCATACAACACAACAGAACATCTAGCTCAGAAAAACCCTCCTTTTAACTGAGGTGACTTCTCTGGCTTTCAGTAATACCTACAAGGTCAGCTAGTAGTAAGCTGCAAAGTACATATACCCAGAATTTTGCAAGCCTTTCCTGGTAAGTAGAGTAGGACACTTGGAAGGTTCGTATATGTCAGACATTCCCTGTCGAAGCTGTCTGTGATCTCTTGATAGCTTTGATTCATGTATCACAGCAGTTGTACAAAATCCAAATGTTGGAAACATAGTGAAATTTATGTGTTCAACCCATTCTATGTGTTAAAACTGTTCTCCAAAAAGGTTATGGCAGCCCAGAAAAAATGGATTGGCAGGAATTTGCCACATGTATATTTTACTAAACTTTAGGCACTTGTATAAATGTGTGATGTGTCTTAAGGCTTACCAGTGTCAACACAACTGCAGTTAGGATAATACTCCCCTGTGCATACTGTGTCCTTGTTAGATACAATTATAATAACTTAAAATTAAGCATACCCCAGATTTACCAAATGTATTGAGTCTTTATATGGAATGCTTGGCAGGGATCAGATCATGATCCATGCCAACTATTATTATTATTAAAGAATTATCCAAGTGTGCTAGGCAAATAAAAAGATTTAGGATAAAATCTTGATTCCTATGAAGACTGGGATTGTTGTCACTGGTTTTGACAGAGCTGAGATTTCACTCCTGTTGCCTGTCTTAATAAATCATTAAAATACGCAATAGACAGCACAATGCTGCGAGGACGATAGCAAATCCAGAGACAGGACTACATCGTTATGCAAACTTATTATGAAAGATCGCTGAGCATTTTGAAGAAAATAAAATAATGACCAAAAATAGAGAAGAGTTGAATAAAGCATCAGTCACTATACTACCCCATTTCATAAAAGGGAAAATCAGGATTCACAGCAGTTAGCATTAATGGTTTGCTGCTTATGAAAATTGATTACTTAGCAGCCAAAGAAGGAATTTAAGACAGAAATTTAGGAGCTGAATTCCTAAAGAGGAATTTAAGAAGGTCTCTGAACAGAGAATTTTGAAAATGGAAACTAAAGTAACTTCATATCCAAGGTCAGTTAGCAGGGCCATTTGCCAAGAAGGGGTTAGGATTTTGAACTGTTGAGTTTTGACTCCTAGCCCTACATCCAGAATAACAGATGCAAAAAAACTAGCTTTACTGTAGATGTCATGCATATCATCTATACATCCTGTTTGTGTCCTCATGTAGGACAGAGGAAATGGAGCTCTGCAAATCACTGATAATGTCTGTTCCAAAGAAGAGTAAGAACACAAAGTGGTTTGGTGAGTATCACCAAACCCCAACACAGGATTGTTCATCAAGGTTTGAGTTTGCCTATTGTGGCTGCACCAAGATTTATTAAAGCACAGCATGTGTTCACTTATTTCCATCCAAAATGAACTGAAAAGACACTCTGCATCTGCCCTCAAGAAAAAAAAAAAAAAAAGTTTGCTTATTTGGCAAACTTTGTTTAAAAATCTGTTTATTCTGAAGTTTTTCTTTAGTTCTTTTTGTTTGTTTGTTTGAGTTTGGGGGGCTTTGGGGGTTTTGTACATGGGTGTGTAGCTTTCTTCCCCTCCTGCACCTCTCTTTCTCCATCTGTTGACCTCACTTTAGCACATAGTTTCCCATTAACTTTGCCAAAAATGTATAAAACTTGGGGCGTCTGGTCTGATTTGTGATTTGTAACTGTATCATTAAACTAACATTTGCTCTGTTATAAAGAAGTCCCTGTAACTTTAATTAGGCTCTTCTGCTCCATTTGCTCTTGCGCAGTTGCAAGTGTGAAGTAATGCTTCCAAATGGAAATAATAGGGAATGGTCTTTATTAACAAGCTGTGTGAAAAGCCAGAAACCTCAGTACTGAGTTTCTCACAGTATCTTGTACTGTACTTTCTGCATACAAGACGTTTGATGCAAAATAATATTTTCCTTATCACAAGTTTCCAGCAAGGCTTCCTTCTTCCCCTCCACCACGGCCTGAATTCTGCTATTCTGTGGCCAAAAATTTTCCATGTCCTCTCAAAAGCCCAGGAAAAAGGCTGTTTCTCGAAAATTCGATTCTCCAGTAGTGCGTATGGACCACACGGCAGCTCACTAGTACCCTGCATTTTCAATTATAACTAGGATCTCTAATGCTACTCTACTGCTTACCAAAAGTTAGATTTAATACCTTGAAAAAGCAAAACTCCACCAACCAGAATCTCCTGCCTCAGGGGTACAAATACAGGGAAGTAATCATAATATTATATACAAGGCAGCACTACATTATTACGGTGGGAATAAATTTCCATAAAATCTGAACAGAAAATGGTTCTTTAATGGCTAAAAAACTATCACCAGTATCAGAACTAGAAATCGTTTTTCCTTTCTAAAGGGATTTCTCACTAAACATAGTATGTACAGATAGACCTGGAGGATATTATTTGTTCTGACCTTCAAAATGATTTTCCAGAAGTTGCTTATTACTGGGAATCCAGGAAACCATGTAATCACCAAGTGAAATGTGAAGTCCCTAGAATGGATTAGAAGACGGGTTAAAAGACACCAGGTAAGAACAGGAAGCCACAAGCAGTCCTGCTGCAAGTCACCCTGGAGAAATTCAAAGGTGGCTGGAAGGACAGAATCATGCCAAACCAGCACATTTCCTTGCCCAACAGAACCTGGAATATTCTCCCAACACAAACAACTCCCTTTTTTGCCTGCAGCTGCACCCTAGAGATCATGGAGCATTTCAGAGAGCACTCTTGGAAAACAGATCTTTGTTAAATTATATCTCAGTTAACATACCTCCTTTAAGAAGGAATGCTTACATCCTAGACAGTTTGACATAAGAATATAACATCAATTTACCTATCAGACGGAATGAAGACAGTGGCATTTCTTCTTCTACTCTGTGATCCCTTCTTATTACAGCATCATTTCTTATTCACATTTGTTACATTTGTATGCATTCAGCAGGTGCCTTCACTGTCCTGCAATAAAGACATAATCATGTTAAAGTGTTCCCTTCCCTTGCCATACACTTAAGAGATATATTTGTCCCGAGGACTTGCTTAAGATCACTGTTGATTTGAAAAATAGAACCTAAATCTCCCAAATCCTAATACCTCACCTTGAACATGATGTTATCTTTCAGTGTTGGCAGGTGGAGTTTCCCAGTATTCTCCACGATTACTTACATGCATTATGAATCCAAAGGTATGCGCCATACTCTGAAAAGCTTATACCCTAAGAGAATAAAACACTACATAACCAGAAGATCCATATACGAATATGCTGGGCAAGCAATGACTGACCACGCAGTGATCCCAAGAAAGAGTGCTTCATTAGAAGCTTCACAGCTAGCTCCAACAAAGGAGAGATAACATACCTATGACAGAGTCAGGAAGCCTGTAATCTTGCCTCCTAATCCACTGCTGCTTGAACAAAAAATCTTTTTGTTTTTTGCTTCTTAGAGCAAAACATACCTCAATAGAGAAGTGTCTAGAGACCATTCTGAAGCAGTTCATTCCAAATTATAGCTCCATCAGCAGAGATCCAAGATGGGTCAAAAGCACATGAAAACCACTCACATCATATTGCCCCCCCCCCCCACCACCACCCCTAGCACTGAATACATCCCCACTAGACTTCACAGGGAGGTTAGTATGCTCTGTAGACTTGCTCCTCTGCTTTTAAATATCGTACATTTAAATATTGTACAAAGAGCAGTCTCTGATGAAGTGGTCTTCTGGTTCAGAGTCCCCTGGCCCTGTGGAAGTTCGGGCTCTTGACGGCTGCACTAACTAAGCCCTGCAGATGACTAGGAGGATTTGGGGGCAATCCCCAAACATGATGCCTCCTGACTCCAGGTGTGTGAGGCCACCCTGCTCACATCTAGCTTTACAGGCAGGGAGCAAGGCAGCGGGCACAAAAGATAACAGAAACACCACCAGCAACCAACCATGCAGGGAAATTTCTTCTGTGCCACAAAACAGCTCTTGTAACCATCTTTGCTCTTCTAAAATGCAGAATATAAAACTACTGTGACACCACAAAATTACTGAACATAAAAGAATGAAATCAAGTCACTTTGTTCATTATTCAGTCACAGCACTGACAATCGAGCATCTCTAGCTTCATCCCTAGAAAAAGAGATTACATAGGAAAAGTAGAGGCACATAACTTTTCTGCTGTCCTACAGAAACCCTTTGAGCTCACCTGAGCCCTGAGACGCTGCTTGAATTAGCTACAAGATCAGTATTACCACTCTGATTTTTTTTAGCAGTAAAAATGTGCTATCTTGAAATTAATATGAAAAATATTCATTATCAAACCATGTGAATTTTCCCCTGAAGTCCTCACATAAAAAGGGGGGAACAAAACACAACTGGCTCATTTCTAAACAAAGTGCACATTTTCCCATTTTAAACTGTTTATAAAAACTAAAATTCAGTCAAACTATACTGAAAATGGGAAACAAGGGCTTTCAATTCATCCATGTCTCTTCCTTCAAGCATGCCTTTCACCATCTAAGAAAATCCCAAACAATAACAACAAACTATAAAGCCTAAACTTTTGGCTAAGTTTCCAGCTGCTAATTTTGTCTGTCATGAGCTGCTATTGTCAGTCTGAGGGAGGGATTGTTCCCGACTTTAAAAAAAAGAAGATGCAAAATATACTCCAAGTAACATCTGTGTTTTCTGATTTTATTAAAGCATTTTGTCTTTGTTACACAGAAATAACAAAACACTGAGCCCTTCCCATCAGTATTCATGACGTCTGCCTTTTCATACAAAACCTCTGAAAGAAAATTCCCCCTGGAAAAAAAAAATACTTTCCTTATTAAAAAAAACAGATTGTGAGACAGATGATTGTATTGTTTAATCAAATTTCCATCTGAAAACTCTTTTCCTAGTTTTAGATTTAGCTCACCCAGTAAGGCACAGGCACTGGGAGGCACGTGGAAGTATAAAGTAGCAGCTCCTCCATTTTATTATCTCCCTTGAGCTTTGCAATTGGCAAATGAAAAAGAAAGTGGGGAACAAAAGTACTGAACATAAATTAAGCCCTGCTTTTTAAAGTTCAAACTGAATTTTCTTTATTTTTCTACAGCTGTCAGATAAGCAGGGTAAAACCACTAATGCATGTTTAATATATAAAAACTCATAATGTTCAGTAGTACGACCTCCATTGGAGGCGTTAGTTCAGGCCACTGAACTTGGAGCAAGCCAAGTGTGGAAATGTGGAATTGGGCCAGTGACCCCCACCAGTGCCTGTCATATCTGCTGAAAGCAAACTTGTCAAATATAGAAGGGGCAGAAGGAGGACAAGAGTATCCTTAAACCAAGCAGCAGCAACAAAGCAAAGATGCCCATAATCTATTCACTGTTGTTTGTTGTTCAGTAATGGCTCTGGTCGTCTCAGGAACAAAAAGTCTGGTTAGAGCCTCAACCTTTCAACCTTGTCCGGTCTGGGGGCCTTTCATTTCACAGACTCCCCAAAGCTAATGAGTGATCATAAAGCTATGATACGTTCCTTGCTGTTATTATCTCTTCAGATGTACCTTGTACCAGGCTGAAGAGGAACAGAATATTCCCAGGACTACTGGCCTGCCCAAATAAAAGAGCCACTGTTCTTCCCCTTCCACTACCCAAATAATCTTTAAAAATAGTTATCAGTTTTTGTAATAGTAATTCTAAGTTATAAATAATACTTTTAAAAAACAAATCATTTTATTTTTTTTTTAACAATGCTGGTAATTTACTCCTTGTATCTTTTTCCTTGTGCTTTGGCAGTGCCTGCTCTGTTTCTGTCTCCTGGGTTTTGCTTTCCAGCTTTCTTTCCTTAGCAAAAAAAAAAAAAAAAAAAAAAAAAAAAAAAAAAAAAAAAAAAAGCAGCTGCAGGTAAAAAGCCAATACGAAAATGTGATTTCACAGACAGGGAACAAATAAAACCATTATCATCAGCAACAGAAGACAAGAACTTACACTGACATCATAAAAAGCCCAACAAACCTGCAGCACACATTCAGCTCTCCTACGAGCAAGCCTTGGTGACCTTACTTATGATTTACATTGCTGTTACTAAGATAAGTGACACTTTATTTTTAAGAAGCAGTGCCTGAAGGAGATTGGCATGCAGTGATAAAAGCACCTTTTAATTTTAAAGCTACGTTTTAACTTCTAATTTCAGATAAGTATACTTTCACCATGGGAAAACAGCTGGGCTGAGAGCACCAGAGAGAATACGGCAAGCCGGGCCAGCACTGCAGCAGCTATGGGGCCATGTACCTTGCCATGCGGGATGGGGGACACTGGCTCATAGCTGACACTGCTCTGAGCGCAGTGGGACTAAATGCTCCTGCCTCAAGTCTTGAGCCAGCAAGATCCTGGACTCCATGGGACACCCTGCCTCTCACAGAGGCCCTTTCTCCCGAGAGGCAGCAGCTCCTGCCCAGCCGGCAGTACCTCCGCTAGGTACAGAGGACTCCAACCTTTTGGCAAGCTCAAAGCAGTACTCCTGCATTTTTTTCTGAGATCAGGTACTGCTATCCTTGAATGGCAACACACTGTAGCACCTTTTCTCATTCTTAAAATGGTCTTGGAAAGCACAATATGACTCTAGCTCATTCCCATACTTCATCTGTTTCTCTAGCTGTCACTGCATAACATCCTTACATTTCTGCAAGATAATTCCCCACTATTTATTTCCCATTTTCAATCTATTGCTTTCATGTCTATTCTGTATTTCTAATCTTCCTTGCTCCTTGTGACACAATACAAATATTAAAATGTTAAGAGGTTGTTCTTGCTCTAAAAAACAAACACATACACACACACTTCACACTTCTCACTTTCCAGCCCTTCCCCATGGTCCCTCAGCAGGACTAAGATTTCTCACTGGTCCAGTGTTCATTATTCTCTTGAGAGGGCATGTGCTGCAAGGAGCGGTGCCACCACCTTACCTTCAGTTATCGACCTGGTTCTCTTTTCGGCAAACACATCAGTGGTTGCTCTTCAGCTCAAGCAGATCTCAGAGAGGTGTTTCCACCTATGACTTCTGAGAGTCACCTGTCCTGCCCATCTCTTTACGCATCAGCAACTCTAATAGACATGAATGAGCTTTACTCACTGGAGAAAACTCTGGTTCTGCTTTTTTAATTCAAGAGAGTCTGCTGTACTTACTATTTCCAGCTCAAAAATATTAAATTGTATTTTCTGGGAGATCTTTTTTAGGGGAGGTCAAGCAAAAGAAAGAAAATTTGTTTGCAAAATAAAAGGCATAATTTTATCATCTTCAATATTAATTCCCACAGATCATATAAGATGAGAACGAAGCCTGATGTTTCTTGCTATCTCTCTTCGAATTTGTCCCAAATGTTTTGCATCATACTGTATAAACTGCTTAAATGCTTGTTTCTTCACATCTGATTCTAAAGATAAGGCTTATTGTGATGATGGTCAGACTCCTTGTGTCACGTTTCTAATGTCAGCTTCTTAGCTCTTTTCAGGCTAAGTGTTTTTAAGAGAAAAATTAAAGATTTTAATTCAATTTTTTACTTTGTTCAATCTATTACAGGAGAACTTGAGATAACTAAATCTTAGTGTTCTGGATGAACTGTACTCTACAAAAACACATATCTACAGTAATACCACATGCAAACTTTAACAAAATACATCCTGTCATGTATATGATTTTTCACTTCAGTCTCAGGTAGGTATATGAGGCTAAAATTCAGGATAATGTACCTCTGGATAGATCGTCATGTAGACTTTAAGTAAACAATCTGTTAACTTATTTAAGTGCCTCCTCTTGAGTTAATCTTGCAGCTGCAAAATTCTGCCTCTCTTGCTGAGATTTCTGAGACAGAGTCTCAGTTTTGCAGGAAACTGAGCTACCCTATGCATGAACAATGGAAGAACATGCTTGCTTCGTCCAAAAGCTTAGAAAAAACCTTGGACAGATACTAAAGACTTAACATTAATTATATGACATCCAAACTTCAAAGTTAATAGTTAATGTTAATAGTCAATGAGGGATGTTACCTTCAGCTTTTACTCCATGTCAAATACATCAGTTAAAAATTAGCATCTCACCAAGGTATCACACCAGGCATCATGTCATTTAAGTGGTGTTTCTTTTTCAGCAAACTCTGAAGCCAAAAGAAAAAGTCTATGACTATAAACCAATCATTGCCACAATGGGATTTTACACTATAAAAATTAGAAGAAACAATTTCATAAGTACACAAATGATATATTTCTTATATTCTCAGTATTTCCCTACAATAATCAGGTCTACTGAACCACAAAAAGAAAACCATAGATAAGCCCATCTAATGAATATAATCGGTATTTTAGGACAGTCCTGGCAACATAATCAACAAAAAAATTCCTGCCTGTAAATGTAATCCCTTAAACTAACTAGTGTGGGCCATGGTCCTTCCTTGGTCTCATTGCTGCTTCCTACTTTAAAAATAAGAAGGAGTAACTACTGAGTTCTGTCAAGATACTCACAGCTTCACAAACCCTGGGGATCATTTCAGTGGATTCAGACAACCACCAGTTAGATGGACCTTCACCTGCCACCATTATCTCCAAGAAGCTTGACTCTGTTACGGTCACTGTGAAAAAGTACGAAAGGACCAGTTTCCAAACATGTGCTTTAGGTAGGTAACACCTACCTAACATATTGGTAGGTAACATATTGCAAAGCTCACAGACAGTACTGAGAAAGTTTAGAGGACCTTGAGGGTGAAGACAACTGTTTAGAGAACGAAACTATGACCCACATTTGGAGCTAGAGAACAGAGACTGATTTGTCCCTCAACTCAAATCCAACACCTGCAACTGTGGTGAAACTGAGCTTACAACCACTTGAAGACTGCAAATATGGAGGGTTAACCGGGTCCAGCAGGTCAAGAACACTGGGACAGGAGACAGCTAGACCTAAACAGGGAGATAAGGGATAAAGACAAGTTGACTAAAGAGATGAGGAGTCGGATGAGGAGCAGGAGTGGAGAACTGACAGGACTGGAACAGATTAGAGCATAGGCATCAAAAGAGAAGCTGTGAGATGGACAAACTAGCCTAAGATGACAACAGTGCAGTTCCCACACATCTGCCATCCTGAGGCTCAGTGCGGTCAGCAAAAGTCTGCAAACCTCACAGAGATGCCTGTGTTTGAGCCCTCTCTGGATATATTCCACACACAAGGTAACAATTTGCTGTTATGACCAGAATCTCTACAGCTGGACTAGTTTGTGCATTGCATATAAAAAATCAAACTATGCTCATGAACCTGAGGCTGTCCCAGAGTGCGAGTTTTAATTACGCAGTTTACTTTTTTAAACATAGGAGACGGCATACAAGTTCACTTATTGAACCTCTAAACACTATAGATGTATACAGCACTATAAAGGCTGAAAAATCAATCTCTCAAAATGAAGGAAAAGCCAGAACTAAGGTTGGTCCTGCAACCTTGAACTCTCTCTATAAACGGATATAGGCTTCAAAAGTCATCAACCCCACTGCCAAGACTCTAGCTTGTGGCACATAAACCATCCTCTGGTTTCAACTGCAAGCCTGAATGCCCAGTCATTCTGCAGGTAAGAGCCCAACCTACAGGACTAAGCACTCAGAAAACTCATCATCGAACAGGTTTGTCCCATCAGTTGAATGAAACAGAGGCCCTGTAAAAACAATACGTGACCATGCCATTACAGACTGCAACCTATTGCACCCACACAAGCAGAACTAATTCATGTTGAACAGGTAACCTTAAGTATGGCATTTCTTACAGCTTGAAAGCTTAGTTTTGACATCGTAAAGCTCTGTTGTTTTGTGTGTATAGTAGCAAAAATGCATATTCCATGGCTCTGTCAAGCTACAAAAGTCTTTTGTTTGGAGCAAGTGGATTCTTTGACCAACTCATCCCTGTCATAGCACGGGGACAGCTCGATTTCACAAATCGTATGTTGTATGCCCTCACCTCTCTGAGTATTTTTGGCTCTGTCATCCAAATGGTCAGGGTGCATTACTGAACCAAATGAAAACCTGTTCGCATCTGGGCAGCAATCTCTTCCTTTTTACTACTTGTGACACAGATAAGAAAACAGAGGTTTACTCCATTTAAAGGTCATAGTGTGAGTGAACAGCACACCCAAAGATGGGACTTCCTTTCCCTGAGCTAAGAATTGATGGAGAGTAGAGTTTGGAAAATTCAGTGATATTCTTTTAGCAGGTCATTCTCCCACACCCTTTGTTACTCCCCCTTGGATTTGTTTTCAGTTTGCTTTTCACATTGTTATTTTTGGGGGATGAGGTGGAAGAGCCTGTTTGTTTGTGGAGAGTTTGGCTAGGTTGGTTGCATACTTGAGTCATTTCCCATTACATTGATATTAAACATTCCTATAAACCATAATGCCTTTTCTTATTATGTTCCTGGCTTATAGATTGTAAATTTTATTCTAGAAGTTACTTCCTTTCTATGCTACCCATTTATTCTAACTGGAGGCCTCAGTAGCTTTTCAGAAGATCCCCTGGATAATCATTTTAAATGTAGGACAAAATACAGTACTCTCAGCATTTCAACAAAGTAGGTAAAATTTGAAAGGCCTCTGACACTGGTGTTTTATGAGGGTTCACATTTCAAAAGGCCTGAAATACTTGGTTTAGCTTTGTCTAAAGCTAAACTAGCAAGAACTACAAAGTTCTCTTTTTCTACAAAGTTATTTTTCCTGATTATTGTTGAAGTTTAGTTCTATATCTGATACAATTATTGTAATTCATTTAGACTATATTTCAGTGTTAAACTACTAAAACTTTTGTTTGCACATTGATTTATTTTTCATTTGTGCCAACAATCAAAAGATAGTCAAAAGACAGTCAGAACTGTCTAATAACAATAAAATTCATCAGCAGTGCAAATGGCTTTATATGGCCAGAGTTCCTTCCCATATTACGACTCTGTTCTGTCTCTTAACATATAAGCACTGTCGGTAAAAGAGTGGTCTTCTACATTGCTTGTTTAAAAAGATATATCCCTTAGGTAGAATTTTTGGCTGTCATTTTGGATGTACTGCCACTGTTTGGATAAGAACCGCCTATCTCAGCCTGTTAAGAGGCTCTGAAAAAACTCATATGTTAACAGTTCAACTCCTATCTGAAGTTGCAACTTCTCCTGCACACTATTTCCTCTTTTTCATCTCTCTTTGCTTCTCGTGGTACCACAAACATGTATGTCATTAGAATAAATAACATCCCTGTTTAATTATCCTTAGCAGACTAAAATTTGCCAATTTCCATATGGTTGATCTGTTCAATCTGCCAAGTTTTTCATGATTTATTCAGAAAAAAAAATGGCCATTTACAAAAACAAATTCTTTGTTTCCCCCACAGAAAGACCGGTTTCTATTCTCTGAGCCAAAAACTAGAACTAAACAATATGTACAACAGAAGCAGATGTAGCTATTATAGTGCGGCCTGGTGCTTTGAGACAAGGGACAGCCTGAGTAAAACTAATGCATTAATACATTTATTTCAATGCATTTGACCTTTTCTTTTTACCATCACCTGTGTTATTCTTTTGAATGTAAAAAAATTTAAACTTCGGCACCCTCGTTTGCTGGTCTGCAGTCACACTAGCAGAACACTGCACTGTTATGCCTATAAAAAGAATTACATTGAGAACACATATTTCTAAATATAGTCAGCAGGAGCTTTTAGCTCAGAAGCAACAGCCTCTGTTGTTGTAAAATTCAGTATTAAACCAATGGATCTATCTTGTATCAATTCACTTTAATTGGTTTTCTGGATGACATCTCCACAGAATAATGCCAGGATCAGTAGTGAGTACCAGGCCTGTATTAGCAGAGTAAACATTAAGTTATTATGTTCCTTTCAGAAAGTACAAAAGTTACTCTAGCTTGCAGCCATATGGCCGAGAGGCATGTTGACATATCTCGGCAATACAGGCTTGTGTTACAGAAGGGACCACGTTGAGGAGTTCAGAAAAACTAGACTGGCTCCTTGACCAGTGTCACATCACTGAATTCTGCGTAAAGAGTCTGAACAAAGTGACATGAACTCATCTGTGACCACTGTCTAGGAGCGGAGACCTTTAACAATGGCAGCACCTGCCAGATCGCCCCTCTCCTCCCCAACAAAGTCACCAACAGCCCCCTCGCTGCTCTGTCATGTGCCTGGCACAAGGCTCCTATTGTTTCCAGCCACTCTCACTCCAATAATTTCTCCTCTAAATGACACTGCACCACCACAGGTCATTTCAAGGGGGCTGAAAAGAAAGATTTTGCATCTGTTTTGAGTTGTAGGCACCAAGGGGGAGGGGGTTCAAAACCCCTTGATAGCTGGCAAATGGTAATAGCAAAATGTCTCTATTGTTTGTGTCTGAACAAACAACCATACTACATGAGAGTTTTTATTGTCCTCAAGGCAATCTGCCACGAATGCTCCCCTTTGCCCATACTCTACAAAGAGAGAAAAAAAATCACCACAATAGTCACAGTTAGGAAACCTTAGTGAGAGTTTAATGACTAGCTACCAACTAATGGATGGTGAGTAACATATGGCAGAGCTTGGCCTCTTCACATATTGATTAAAAATAATTTAAAATTTAAAGCCAAGTTTGTTTGACAAGGTTCCAGCTTCTCAGCAGCCACTTAACAATCTGAATAAATCTGAAGGGGAAAAGCTTAAAGTCTAACCCAAGGCAAAGCAGAACAAATTCATTGTCACATTACATAATTGAATCTATTACATTCACCCAAGATTAACAGCCAACACTTAACTTAGATTTTTTTTCTACCTAAAATATTCGCTGGTGTAAACAGCAAAGCAGCTCCTTGTAGTATTTGGTAACTCTATGGAGTACCTTTATCAGACCTTCCTTATTACACACAAACATTAATGGCCATAAGCAAGACTTGTTATCACAGTTGAAATGCATAACATTATTTAATGCAATAGAATGATTCTATTCTTATGTCCTCAAAGCACCACTTGAGTTAAACGGTCATATTTTTATACACATCTTTGTGTCCTTTTCTAGCATGATGAATGTCAGAAGCTGGAGCACTTGAGATAATTGTTCCTACAGAGTGGATTTAAACAGAGTCTAACTGGATTACTTTTTATTTGCTTTCAGAAACAGCAACACACACTGTAGAAAATGGATCAGATAACAGCATATAAATTATAGTACCTGTGTCTACGAAGAATCAAATGTGCAGCCAAGAAGATTCCAAGTAAATGAGAGGAACAACAAATATTGGAACTGATTTTTAAATGCCGATTATTTTGAAAATGAAAAGGGAAGTGCTGCCCACTACCCAGTTAAACATGCAGTAAGGATATGGATAAAGACTTTGGATACTAGGTAACTGACATAAATTGGTGGATAAGGCACTACCTTGAGATCAGGAGGTCTGTAATCTGCTCCTGTCTTGGGTGCTGAACTGTTCCCTGGAACAACCTTGGCCATGTCACTTCATCTCTGGCGTCTCTCTTATTCTTGTCACGGTGACTGCTGCAAAGTCGTCCTGATTTTTGCTGAGGCTCAAGGCATTAATCTAAGACAAAACACAGTTACCCAAATGGGGGTTCAGAACTGAGACCTTCACAAACTATTTAAAAAAAGGTGGGGCGGGGGAGGGAAAAAAAGGCAATGGCAGATTTTAAAAAGTTTTAAAATTGGCTTTTGGAAAACATTGCATACCAACTACTCCAGAGAACTCCACGGCCAACTAAATGTCGAAGTGGTCCAAAGGATCTGAAGGATTTCCACTAGTCACCATGGATCAGCTGAGCTGGTGCAACTACAGTATGTAGAGAGCACAAACACTGACATTAGCACAGATCACCTGACTCCTGCAAATTGTTGTCAGAAGACAGCAACTCTCAGAAGCATTGGGGTTTGCTTTTCCAGGGGAGATGAAAAGGCTGGTAATAAGGTGTGTGTGAGCATGTGTGTAGGTGTGCCAGGAAGCACAATACTAAGGACTTGGTCAGCAGAAATGGTGAGGAAAGAAAGCTTCTGTCCCTTTTCTGAGTAGTAGCAGCAGTAGTGTGGAAGAAGTAGGTTGCACAAGACTGCACATGCAGCTTGGATGGGCTCTCAGCCAGGAGGTCAGCTGATTACACATTACAGCAAAGTTAGGGTCCTGCTTCTAAACGTTTCTTAGGGACTCACATTGTTTATAGCTGAGAATTAAAATGCCAGCCCTGTGCTCAGCTGGAATATCCATGCCAAGAGGTGGGGAGATGCCCTTGCTTTACCCCCAGGAGATCTTTACAGAGATGGAGGTGATCCCACAAGTACAGATTTTAGTGTGATGGGTCTGTTATGGGGATGGGAAGTGTTATTCCAACAATTACTAACAAACTCATTCAGGACTCAATTTATTTCTACACATTTTATATTATGTCAGCACATTAGTACATGACAGACAACTTTGACAGTGATTAAGGTCCATATGGATGGAGATAGAAATTAAGCCCCTAAACTGCCATAGGAGTTGGGCACCTAACTTGTTTAATTGCTTTAAAAAAATGTTGCATGCCAAACACCATCTTTAAGCACCTAAGCATGTGTCAAAATCTGTCTAGCAAACATGCATTACTAACTGCAGAATGCTCCAGGAAGATAACAAAGAATGATTGTTGCATTTCACTGATTGGAAACTGGAACGCAGCAAGAGATTTTTCCAAGGTCACACAGGAAAATCTGTGTCAACACCAAGATTAGAAGTGAGCTCATCTGGCTTCCAGCGCCATAAAATCATCCTTCCTCTCCAAAAAATTACTTTTCTTTTCTAATAATAAACGGTGCTACAGGAAGGGGTGGTCTTCTGGTTTTGTCTTTTAACTTCAGAAATATAAGGAAAGATCAGCTCTGGTCCTCCCTGCATCTGGACTTCCTAGATGACTCTTGAACACAGCCAATGCACACTGAATTCAGGAAAGAAATTAACAACTTCATTCTCATCTTGTTCCTTCTCCTCCATGCTCCCTAAGAGCAACATAAATTAGGACTTGATTCTGGAGCTAATAGGTTTGGCACACCTGCTTCTTTTAGGTATCTATGTGGCATCTGACCACATCCCAGTCTTTAGTGTATTTTCAAATCTACAAGGCAGGAAGTACTGTCTTCAACAACGGATGGGGAACAAAGGCATAGATTAGAAACTTGCTAAAATCAGACATGAAGGTAGGCTTTTGAAAGTAGTCTGCTTCGCCTTGCCTTTTGGACCAGCCTTCCTCACAAAAGATCTAAGGAGGTTACTTGGACTCCATGTGGCTGCTGGGATCATCTTGTAACAACTCTAACCAGCCAAGCTTAAATCATCAAATGCATACTAATTCTGGGCATTATCAGTAACTTTTTAATTTATTCTATATTTGACAATATAGAACATGTTATAGATATTTGGTATGATTTTGATATTTGTTATAGCACAAGTATTCCATATTGGCATAAGCACTGGAATACCTTATGCAGAAGTGCAGCTGCCACACAAACTTTCTAGTAGACTATAGGTTTTGACTAAATGCCCAGTGAAATCATTCTCTTGACATTGTCATGACAAACATGTTTTAGAAATCTGGGACTTAAAAAACAGGATAAAATTGAAGAGCTGGACAAACGTACAAAGATGTCTTCCACAATGAAGTGTGTTCAGAACATAAAACATACCATCATTTTCTCCCATAAATTGTACATGGCTCATAAACATCATTAGAGTTTATATGCACACAAATGATCCCTGAACTATTTGTCATTGAAGTTAATTAAAATCTCCTGTCTGAAGAGAAGAACAAATTGACCTGAGAGTGCATTTGAAAGCCTTTATGGACAGTTGTGCTCTGTGACAGCATGTGTTAGTGCAAGCGTGGAAGAGCAGAGAAGCATGTGACAGTGGGGAAAGGCAAGGCAAGGCAGCAGAGGAGAGCTGCCATCGTTGCACTTCCCAGGACGCCAGCTCTTTCTTCCCAACATCAGGACACTGGAGTTTCATAGTGGCAAACATTCTCCATGGCAAAAGAAAGGATGGATTAAGAAACCCTCAATGAACACGCCCAATTCTGCAGTTCACTGAGCACCGCGAAGCTCCGCTGGTTAAGAAGGAAGGGTGGGCACGCAGCATGGCCCAGGAGAAGCCAGGTAAGCATGGCCATTTGCATAACTATTTGTGAAAACTGCTTCTGCTGCAGACATTTAGGGCCTTAGAGAACCTCCTCCTTCCCTCCTTGCTCCCCCTTCTCCCAGCAAGTCAAGTAGAAATCTGCTGCCCTGAGCCCTGCTATCTTTCTTAGCAATCTGATTAACATATGGACACACTCTGGCTTGCTAAAAACAGGAAATCAATTTGAAAGGCAAGACAAATATTATTTGCTTTCTTCCCATCTGCTGTGATATGTGAACACGCCTGCTTTCAGCAGTGATACGGGGTTATTGATTTAGTATATTTATAGTGTATATGCTGTTATCAGGCCAGAAATCCAAGGGCTGTAGGAAAGGCTGTTTGACCCTACAGGCTATTTAAATATGTAGTCACTTAAAAAAAAAGTCAAGTTTTCTTATTCAAGTTGACAGCAATACTATTTCATGTCATGGCTAAAGATACCATTTCCTGCTTTGCCATCTACTTCTGTTTGATTGCAAGTCAAATTATATGTAATTGTTAAAGGTCTCTCCTGTCTGCACGGTGACCCCAACGCATTTCCAGGCTACTGCTTTGACCCCGTGGGTCTGCAAAGAGCTGGTTTTTACAGCACCATTGCTGGCTTACCCATAATCAGGCTGAGTCACTTTGCTAGAGGGAGCACAGAAAGCCAGAGGACCCTTTACCATAAACATACGCTGTGTTTTAAACGGGCAATTTTTTAAAAGTCTATGTATAAATAATCAAACCCAGTAATTCTGAAGTGGCCATGTACAGATAACTATCTACAAAAAGATAGCATTATGTGCTCCCAGCAATAGCCCGGGCTGAAATCTGAAGCACTGGATAGGATTGCCAATAAGACTACATAAGCAGTATCTTTCATAACAATATTGGATTCAATCCATAAACCCTTCTCTATGTTGCTTAGATCTTACGAAAAACAAACAAAAAAACTCCCCCAAAACAAAAAAATACTAGTCAGAAGGACACAAACCATATTAGTAGGTGTAGGACGTTCACAAGCTTGCACAAGGTTTGCATCCACCCAGTCAAGAAGGAAAGACGCATAAAATATGCGTCACAAAGAGAAATCAGCTGTGGGATATTCCATTTGCGGGAAATCCTCAAAGCTGACCTGTATTTTCCCAAACTTTTGCAAGCTTGATTTTATGTCCAGGAAAATGAAATTTTCCTAATTTGCTGATCCTTCACATCTCTCACATGCTTGATGGTTCATATTACATATTTTCTGACATGCAGGTGGGACTCCTTATAATATAGTTCTTAATTCTTTCCATGAACTTTCCCTTTCTTAATTCTTTCCATAAACTGACAAGTATTGCCATTTAAGTTGTCTTCACCAACTCAGAATTATTGCTTCAGACTCTTTGCAAACTCAGGCAGAAAGTCATGCATTGGTTACCTTCATACTGAAAACATTTTCCCCTTGACAAGGTAACTGGAAACTCATTTATTCAAATGAATTCTCGTTATCTGGAAAATCGCTGAAATCCTACCATCTCTTTTTGCAGGTAGCCTTTACATCTCCTGGCACTGCCAGAATAGACAGTAACTGGGTTTAGATGATTCCCTTACACATGCTCCAGGCTCCAATTGCTGCTCTGCCCTCTTCCCGAGTGCCCAGTCTGCTGGCTCATCCTCTGGCATCCTGAGCATCCTCTGGCCCAGTGAGCATTCACACGTTAAAAAATACATTTTAGGAATAGATTATGGGTATGACTGATGCTGCTGGAAGCACTGTGATGTTTACGTGACCTTCTGATGCCCCTTCTAGCCCTATTTCTCTCTCTTTTAAAGTAGGAAAGAATTAAAGAAAATCACAAGATACTGGAATACAAGTTGCAAATATACATAGATTCATTAAACGAAGTAGTCAGTAAGGATCATCTGTGGCGTTATGATTGTAAAAGGAAGTTAGATATTATAAAAGTATTTCATGTGTGCCTTGTGTATAAAGGACTAAGACAAGATGCAGGAGACCTGTATGCAGTTCTTGCTTTTACCAAGGACTTACTACAGTCATTTAATTTGCTCACTAGAGTTCCCTATTTGTTGTAGGTGACTTTCTCAGAAAGCTCCTGGGAGAAAGCTTAAACCTCCCCCCCTCCTCACTGTAACTAGCACAGAGAGGAAGCTTGCATTTCTGCTATTGGCAGTCAGAGACCAATATAAATCACTTCTGTGCAACAATGTAAGAGAACAGACTATGTTCCCTCCTGACTTCTTCCTCCTCTCTTTCCACTTCTTACTTTTGTCAGCCTCGACTTGGCTTAGAATTCTCACCTTCTGCAAAATGAGAGAAAGTGTTGCAAAAATGGAACAAAGTTAGAGAAACTATTCTGTGAAAACTATGCTGGTAGCCTTCCTCAGAATGAAAAAGGCTGTGGGACAAACACACACATTTCTAGCTAACAAAAATGAACTGCAAGAAAACACTGAATTTGCCCACTGACATTTGAAATATAGGCCACTAAGGACTTAGATCAAGACACTTCATGTACATTGCCATCGGGTCCCAGGTAACTGAGCTGCCATTGGAATGGTGACTGAACTCAGCCCAGAAGGATCTTGATCCTTCAAAAGATCCAGAAAGGTAAAATTCAGCAAAGTCCAACCCTGAGTCCGGAAGGGGTCTCATAGACCTTCCCTGTCAGGAAGGAGTTGCAGCCCCAAGAGATTTGTGGGCTTATGGCCTTTGTACAAGAATGGCACAAGAGTGGTAGTACCTGAGAGGGGGATGCATCCAGGGATTCAGAAAGGACCAAGGTCAAAGAGGATTGGGCAAGATGAATAACTGCAGCTATTTGTGGCAACAGAGAGAAGCACTGATTTTTGAGGTCATATGGCTTGAGGTAACACAAACAGAAATTGAGTTTTAGGAGGCTCTGTTACATCTAGAAAGAGTCTGAAGAAGCTATGAGGAAATGGTAAAGACTGGTTTAGTTTCAGTTAATGCATGACATCACTTTAGTAAACTCATCTGGGCACATTTCTGGGGAAGTCAAAGAAGGAGGAACCAAACCAGTATTAGGTTCTGATGTCAGCTGAAGTTACACCATGTTACAATGAGGCACTTGGATGCAATAGGCACAGTGACTACAGTATGTCACTGATTGGCAAGTACCTTTGAAGGACAACTGCAAAGGTGTGTAAAGTGCATCTCTAAAGGGCCCCGGGCTGTGCTGGGAGTTAATCACTGCATAGACCGTGGTCTTCTCCCCAGAAATGAATTTCATTTTCTTCCAGTTTTCAGCATCAGTTTCCTCTGTTTGGCTAGTATCTTGTTATCCCTTCATGCAAAAGAGGATGTGAAGAACTATAGTCTTTAAATAATAAGCATATTCTGCAGCAGAAGTTGCAGGATTCATTTTCAGGGTTGGCTTACCCTCGTGTCTCAAAAGCTCTAAAACATTATCATGGGAACTCCTTCTCCCATCCCCTCTCCTGACCGGAAGCAGCATCTAATAAGAAATCCTGACATCTGGCAGAGCACATCTGGTAACCATAATGTTTCTGAGCTAGCTAAGAGTCCTTATCAGTCTTTTACACCAAATTACTCCCTACTTCCTTGTGTTAGGTACTTTCTTTACAAGGTATACCCCTATCTATCACGTTTATGTTGTTCAGCAGGATGAATTATATAGAAATCACATTCTTATCTGTAGCACAGTGAGACTTTGAAGATATTCCTGATGCTGGTGAAAAGACAAGTGGTTTGCAGTGGATTGCTTCTCAGTTGTCCAGAATTGCACAGCTGTTGAGAATATCCAAGTCCAGACTAATAAAAAGAGTATAGAACGGAACATAAAATCTTCTGATTTGGACCTTAAGCTGACCTCTGCCTACATAGGATGTGAAGAAGCCCTCACATATATTCACAGCTACTTGACATGAGGTTTCTTGAATGTTCCTCTGGAGTATTTTGTGGTTGCTGCTGTCACAAACATAACGTGACATGCCCATAGGCCATCCCTTTGATACTTTTAGGCACAATACAAGCATCTTTCACACATGGTAGAATAAATATGCATGGGAAAGAAGATCATCTCTAAACAGTAAAAGAGTATATCAAAGCAACAAGGCTTTCAACAAAAATGTTTCTGCAGTCCTTTCACTGAAATAAATTCCTTTGGTCTTCAAAAGCACTTCATTTGCTAAGTTTTTGAGACTTTTACTCCGTCCAAGTGCTTTCTCAGGACCTCTTGCACTAACCAAACCAAGCCTTCTCCACTCCTGGCCCTGGAGTCATCTGCTACTGTAACTCAGAGATTGCCACATAAGGGCCTGGATCTCTCATTCGTCCTGCTCTCTGCTGCCTTCCAAACTCATACCTTCATTCACTGCTGCTCTGTCTTCCCAGCTCTTTGCAACTGAACTGCACCGCTGTACTTGTCCATGAACTGCCTAGCACACTGATTATCAGCAAATAGCTGATAAATAAAATAACACAGAGAAATTATATTTCCCCGTGTTTTGAACAGCAATGAAACACACTGTTGTTGCTCTGATTGTTACACAGAATTGGCCAAATTCTATTTTTTTTTTTGCTAGATTTTTCTCTGCTCTTATTTAATCTAGCTTTCTGTTAATTTAAGAGCAAAGTAAAACCTCAGCCTGGATGTACCCATGCCTGATCCAGTAAAAATTAATTTTTTGAGATATACAATCACTTGAATACGGGGAAAAGACTCCTTTTTACAATATTTTATGTGTCTGCATAAAGATCACCTGAAATTACATTTCAAAAGTAATGCTAACTGTTAATTCACAGAGCCCTGAACTGACCAAAGGTTTGTTTTTCACTCTGTAATCCCAGGTAATTCTCCTCACACATTACTTTCAAGTATCCATGCCTTGTCATTTCAAGAAATACCAGGGATACTTTCCCTAACTCGCTGTGTGTTCCCTGTACAGACAGAGGGCATTTCACAGGAGTCAGTGGAACAGAAACATAAACAAACCCTGGTGCCCTGCTTAGGCCTCTGAACAGGAATGCCAAACACCTCCCCCTGCTCTCTGTCACTGATACCTCCATCCCCATGGGTCACTGCTGGTGGCCACAGCTTTTAATCACATGCTGGGCCTCCAATGATTTATCACCCCTTAATAGTTTTTGTGTTGAAGATTCCCAGTTGGCAGTTCAGTTCCCCTTCCCCCCAGAACATCAAAACCAAAGCAGGAAAATATACTGCCCATGTGGAGGGGGAATCGGTGGTATTTAAGAAAAAAATCTGTCACAGGCAGGCATTTTTAGCAAATAATTAGTGACATCATTAAAGACATCAAGAATTATGCAAAAGTTATAAATGCAAATACTTGAAATACAATACAATGTTTCCAACAGATAGTGTGGTTATCTGTTGTTTTCTACATAGTGCATTTAAGAACACAGTCAGTCCCGTTTCTGAAAAATTCTTGCTGTGTGATTCACCTTATATTTCAGCCCTAGACCGCTTCAGTAAAAATTCCTTGCAACTATAGTGAAAAGAAACACCACATATAGGAAAAATTCCAGCATTTGTGCCAGCATGCAATGCGACATTTCTGATACCAGAATAGAACCAAGATTTATCTCATAGCGAAACACTGATGCAGCAGTTTTCATCTACAGGTCTCAAAAGTTTCCAGCACTTACCTCCATTTTAAAGCTGAGCTGACTTTCCACATTGACAGAGTGGGACACTGCTGCAAGTGGGATTAAAGCCAAGCTTCCTTAGTGCCAGCAAACAGGCTCGACAAAAGGCCTAGACATCTCTTAGGAGTAAATAAACATTTCCACTTGATCAAACTCATTGAGAAGTTATCAGTTATGCTTTCACTTTGAACAAAGGAAAAACAATTTCCGTTCATCCCAGGCGCTCACTGCTGTGTCTCAGATTTTGGCAGGAAGCAATTTCTTTGCACTCAGGTAGCAATAATTTCTCTGGGCAGCGGTAACGCTGTTGTAGGCAGTGTTGGTCCATCTCCTTCTCCACTGAACTCTCTCTGACAGATCCAAGCAATCTATCTAATTTTCTCTAAAACAGAGAAGTAAACACACTTTAGCTATGGGTTCCAAATCCAGTTAACCTAGATATTGTGTGGGGGAGCCACACTGTTCCAGCCACTGAAGAATGTTCAACTATTCATTAAAGGTTTTGCTCCAGTCCACAGAAAAAAGCTAGGCCCGTCATAGAAATGGGTCATATTTCACTCCTGCTTCTCTCCCACACCTCTCTAATGTTATTCAGCGCTCTAGTCAAAAAACTGTAATGCTAACAGAAGAATCAGTTTGAAAAACTAAAGAAAGTAACACATTTCAATGGCAGTCTTACCCAATTAGCCAGTCAAGTGTCTAGAAGGTAGGTCATCTGACAGTGCATTCTGGTGTTCATTAGCTTCATCATCCGATATTAAGAACACTGAAAAGAAACAACTATTTGATATTACTAGTCACATATTTTTCTATGTACATTGCCTCTTTTCTTTCTCTCTTCCATTTCTTTACACTTTTTTTCTGTAAGAAATTTATAGAAAAGTTCTACTGGTAAACCTGGTGGAAAAGAGGATACTACCTCCTATTTCATGACAATTTCTTCATGAAACAATAAATAAAGGATTATTTGGAAAGTTCATCTGGGCAGTAAAGGAAGCCTGGGCACCAGATCTTTTGTGGTCAGTCTCAAAACGCTGACAGTTGTCAACAGTCATGAATGTAATATCTCAGATTCCACAATTACTCCATTTTCTTTTAAAAAAGAAAAATAGCCACAGTTACTATCTTGTACTACAAGTTTGTGGCAAATATTCATTATGTGATATGGTGAGTAGAGTACATAAATGCCATCAGCATTCCTTTCTCTCAACTCACTCTATATGCTATTATCATACTTTGTGACTCCTTTAGAAAATAAGTTCCGTACATGATAATCCTTTTTTAATAACTTCACTTTTACCTTTAATCACATAATCTTTGCACTTTTACTCTAATATGCCACTGAGGAAAGTAATTATTTCCTATATAAGCAGTCCCCAGCTCAAAGACTGCAAAAAAAAAAAAAAAAAAAAAAAAAAAAAAAAAAAAAGGAAATTAAACATGTTAGAAGGCCTGGAACTAAAATCAAAATGAAGTTATGCTTACTGCATTTTCTATGGCAATGGAACAGATAGCATTTGGCTAGAATGAAGAATGGGCTTTGATGCCTGCCAAATCTGCCCCAGTCTGTTGCTGATTCACTGCCAAATATCAGACAGGTTCCTTCAAAACATTTCAGGCTACAGAAATAGCATAATAAATTAGTTCTACCTCCCTCTCTCGGTGGGTGAGGGAGAGGTGTCCCCAGCCCACACCCACAGCAGTGAGGCAGCTTATTGACTCCCTGATGTGCACTGGGATCTGCTCATCTCCAGCTGTCCACATCACGGACTTGGTTTAAGCATGCCACTGCTCCCTTCCAACCCAGCTCTCACTCTTGTGGAAAGTAGGGTGGCAGCAGGAAAAAGGGGATGGAGAAATGTTTAGGTCTTACTCAGACATGGAACTGGGATGCAACAAGGGCACACAGGCTGACACAAAAGACAAAAAAACATATGCAGATTCCACATTTTAAAGTACAGCTTTAACTCTTTGGAGGTTTTTACAAGGATGATGCTTAAGCAGTAGTTATGTGAATAAGGTATATTCTTGATGCACTGAAACATAATCTCTGTAGACTTAATTTCAATGACACTGAGCACTCACAGGCATAACCAAGATCATGTGACCATCTCTAAAAATAAGACACTTATAGAAGAGCATAAATAAAGTTAATATCTTTAAAATAATAATTCAGCACATATCTAAAGATGTATAAATACCATTAATTCAAGAAAACACAGCAACACTGCCTTACAAACAAAGGTGCACATACTCAGTATATAACTTAGGACAAAAGGCAATCCACATTTAACACAATTACAACATAGGCTGCCATCCTGTGCCACTCACATCCAGTGTTGTAGATCATAATGTTTCTCATCACTAATGGATCAATTATAAAAGGCAGGAAGCATAATAAAATCTAATTGTTTCACTCAATTACTAATGTACATTATACAGAGAGCATTTTTGCATTATGTCATACAACTACCAGGGCCCTGCATCATAATAGGTGTTGGACAAATAGGTATATGTGAGAACAACGGTAGGCCACAAGCCTTATAAAGCAAAAGACCGTTTCCTTACAGTTTTACCATTCATCATAGACAGAGAGAAGCACTAAACACTAAAGCTAATACACAGGAGGTTTGTTTATTGCATTGTACAGACCAAAGCAGAATTTCCTGCACATGACACTGAAGGCAGCGTGCACAAAATTCCTCTGAAGCCTGCAGACAGCGTTGAACAGACCCTCTTCTGTATTAGCCTATTTCTCGCCTCTGTGTTTCGAATTTTAACACAGCTGCAGAAAAAAGGAAAAAAAAAAAAAAAGAAGAGGAGGAGGAGGAAGGGGCAACACCAAAAGTCTTGCCAGTGGGGCATTTGAATGTCAGAGACAGAGGAAAGTCTGGTAAGGAGATGAGTGTGCTGTGGGTAGTGACTGTGTCAGACAGTCAATGACATCACTCCCTGTGCTGTCTCCATCACGATTTTCCAGAACAGGATTATGGTGATGACAGATTCCATTCCAAAACTCCCAGGCAGCTCTTTACATAGATGTTAGCAGAACAAAAGCATTACATGAGATTTCCTCTCTCCCTCAAATGGCATTTGATGTTCTCTAATCCTCACCTTGGGAAAAACATTAGAGAGCCATATGGACTTGCTGAAATCACACAGGATGTCTTGTCTCATAGTTAAAACTTAGGAAATAAGGAACCACTACGAGGCAGAGAAGCCAGAGAAAGTAGCTCATGTCTTTCCTTCCAAGAAGAAGGCAAGGATATCCTCAAAGCTACACATGTAGTGGTCAGGTGTAATTGCTACACTCTCCAAAGACAACTATTCTTGTGACTGAATAGGGCAATTAGGAGCAGAAAAACAGGAAAAAAAATCTGCTGGATTAAAATGTTCTTAAGCAGCTGTAAAGAAGTGACAAAAATAAACATTTTCTTCGAATTTCATATTTAAAAATTTAGTTCTCAGCTTGTACAGAATTACAGACATAGCTAGTTGAATACAGTAGTGTGTGGAGTCGCATCATTTGACATTTGGATGGAAGCTTTCTTTAAAAATTAACTAACATTTTCATTCATTTTAACTAAAATTGATCAAGTATTCAACAATTCATGCATTCAGTTAATTTATTTCCCTTTTCTAATTGTGAATCATCAACTGACTTTTAGCGTTACTAAAGTGTTGTCTTTGAGTTATTCAACTATCCTCTTTTCCTTGTATGGAAACTTAAAATCATATTTGTATCAATTGCCACTCATGTCACTTTAAATAACATCACCAGCATTAATTGTTTGCAGTGTGCTATTTCACCCTTCACCTGAGCAGAAATGTTTTCCTCCCCTTCATAGGATGATACCCAATGAGCAAAGAGCTGTCAAAGAAGCAGTTAAATCATATTGTCAAAATTAGCTGCGTGCAGTTGTGCACAGAACATTTATCCTATTTTTTTATGCTCTGTATACTACAGGAACAATCAGAAACTTAAAGTAAATAAAAATAATAGCACACTTTTTTTAGAGTTATTATTTTTTAAATTACCTTTAAATATTACAGCTCAGTTTTTCTCAGCCTTCCATGTTCATATATCTCTCCATTGGTATTTAGTTAAGGGAAAAATCAAAGCAGGTTTAACAGGTGTTATCATAAAGAACTTTTCACACATGAGACAACTAACATGCTCTAACACGCTCTAGGTGACCCTGCTTGAGCAGGGAGGTTGGACTAGAAGATCTCCAGAGGTCCTTTCCAACCTTACTGATTCGATGAACTGCTTCATAATCATTATATAAGTATGTCCTGCAGTTTGGAAGCACACTTGAAAGTTTAGATTTCTTATACTGCCCAAAGCTCCGTTCCTTGCACCAGCTTCTTCATTATTAACAGCAATGAAGACAAGCTGTATGTTTCATACATGAGCTCAGATGAAAACTTCTCCTAATTAATTTCAACTAGTAATTGATGCAGGCCCATCTTTGCTTGTTATTACATAATTCTGCTTTGGGCTTCTGTTGTAAGCAGGGTTAATTCTGGTATTTCTCCATCATGATAAAATGAATTTAGATTAATGGCATGGCTACTGGCACATGGCCTACACCAAGTGACTCAGGCATCTTTTGCATTCTCAACATCCCATTTGATCGGGGTAAACGATATACTCATAATTCTTTGAAAAATACTAAAGACTGTAGTGTTTCAGAAAAGTTTTTACTTTTAACTGCAAGCAAATCATTGTAATAAGAAAGCATTACATTGTCTGGCATTAACAGGCATGTCACTGCAAGCAAAAATGGTTTCACATCTTCGGTAGTTTGAGAAGCAGATAAATACCATGGCTATCTTTTTCTTCTTATGTGCTTGTATAATTGATCTCAAGCTAGGAACTTTGCATTCCAGTAGAAGCCTGGATTAAAAAGCTAGACCAACAACAGTCAGTCATCAATCTTGAGGCCATCTACCCTACCTACAACCATTTGTATAGGCCATTAGCTATTTAGTAACTTCAAGCCTCAGCCAAAGAGATCATCTTTCAAAGCAAATAAACATTCATTAGATATCCTCATTCATCTCATTCATTCCTGCTATTCTTTTGCTAATTCCCATCCATTATTCCCTTAGTGCTTGCAGTGAAATCTTACGCTCATTGCTTCAAGACATATTTATATACCACATCAGTGAGCACCAGAAAAGAAGGACTTGCTGCTTTCTTTCTCCAGATATGATTTCCTGCAAAAATTCAGGTGTGAATTTACACAGAACTGCAGCTCAGAGTAATATGGTTAATAACACTTTCCACACACATCCATAATTACCTGCCTCCCCCTTATGCCATCCTGGAAGTGAAATGTGGCACCAATGGCAGTAGTGTTCAATATATCTCATGTAAAAGGAGCTAAAACAGAGTAAAAGGAAAGATTAGTTAATATAAATGAGACAAAGAGGTGACTCTGCATAAATACCCTCTCTTATTCATTGGAAAATGCTGAAGTTGTTCTTTATGTGTCTGAAAATACTAACATTTTAAATACGTATATATTTTACTACAGGAACACTCCAAATTTGTATTGAAGTCCCCTTTCTGCAGTACTGCAGTTCTCAAAATATCCCATTCTGTGACCTCTGTATCATCCAAGAATACCTTTTCCAACAAGACAGTGTCTCTATGCCCACACAACCTATAAAATAAAAAATGGCAAACGCTCGTGGGCACCTAATGCTTCCACCAAGAGACTCAGTGGCTCAGCCACTCAGGTTAAGTCTTCATCTGAATCATCTCAGTCCCCTAAATTAGGAAAGCCACAGAATCCATTTATATGGCTACGACTGTGGGACAGATTTACACTTGACATAAATACATGCAACTGCTTTAGTGTTATTGGAGATGTACTGATTTACAGGAGTGGATAGAAAAGGTTTATTGCTTCTCCACAGCACAGGAAAATTTACATTTTGCTGCCAAAATATGGGGACACATAACAGCATTTTCCCTCACCTTTATGCCAGCAAAACTTAATTTCCCAAGCAAACAGCACGGAGGACATCCCCTGTAGCTGCAGGACTGCACTGGGGCACAACTGATCAAGGCACAGCCTTGATTTCCATTCCCGTACTTGTATTAGTGGGAGAAAGAGACTACTAGAAGGCTGAGATAGCCTTCTAAAGGGTCCACTGATCACCAGCACATTATCCAATGTAAATTATGCATATATTTAGAACACTAGCACAAAGCATACGTGGCCTGCTGTTCTTCCCAAATAATTGCATTACTATCTTAATTGTTTAGGTAAAATTTTCCAATTGTTAGTACTCATCTGGGTTTTCCCCTTGGAATTCTTATTTCTAAATAGCAACAATAGACTACAGGAACTTTCATTACTTTGGAACTGGTCATTAACATTGTCACGTTGTTTTTTCTTCTTTTCAGCTAATGATTACAAGCCCTAAAATGTTATTTCTTTTTTCAAATACATTACATTGAAGATCTTCATGATTACAATTTTAAAGGAATATGTAATGTTTATTTTTAGTGGCTTATTAATTAATGCATCCTGTTGAAAATACTCTAGTGCTAAACTGATAATGCCAAGAGTAAAGTTACATTATGCCTTTCTCTTAAGGGTCTCAATCCACCTTCAAGGGGCATGTTTCTAGATTATCTTAGAGATTTAGAAACATCAGCCAGTCAGTGAGGCCTATGCTTCTATGCTGATTTGAAAAATAGCATTTCTAATTCACTGAATTTCACTGCCCTGGCTCCTTTCCTTTACTGAAACTGTCAGTCTTCAGCATTTTATCCCTACATATGTCCTGCATTGAAAGTGGCTTTTATTTTTACTTTGCATGTGACGACAGAGATGCAGAAAGAGTTGGAGTCAGATCAATGAAAAATAGAGCTTCTTTTACTTTCATTGTGAAAGAAATGCCTAAGTACTCCTGTGGATCTGAGCCTAAATAACTCTTCTCAGAGCACCCAGGACAGCAGCGGTGAGGCAGGGAGCATGACCTGGTTCCTCCCTGTGACGTTCGCGTTCTCAATGCATCTTTCTTTCCTGTTTATAGAAGCAGCACCAGACTTCACATCTTGTGCGAGGCACACCAATATTGTCCTCATCCTGCAACTGGGTAAGCTGGGGCATGGAGACATTTGACCAATAATAAATCAAGATGCCTGAAATTAATCACTTCACATTCAGACCTCGCTCAACTAAATTTCTAAGACATTGGGCTCAGAAGTTACATTAAAGCTAACAAATTACTCCAAGAGATGCGTTCTAATGTTTTATAAATTGAAATCAATTTGTTCAAGCCAATGAGAGATGTCAGTTTCCAAAGTCAAGGAAGATAATTTGATGCTTACACTTGAATTGAGTCAAGTCTTATAGACCTCAAATTCCTAATCTGCATTCCCAGTCCTAGCCAGAACAGCAACAATGAAGTAAAAAAAGGTACAAGCACTTGATTTTTTTCTAATATAATGAAGATAATTAATAGTTTTTATGAGAGGTACACATCTTCTAGCTAGCTTTTCTTTAAAAGCATTTTGTATATGTAATTAAAATATTAAGCATGAGTTCATGTATGTTGTTCTGATTTTAAATGCACCAGTACTGACAAATCATTGGTGCTTAACGGTTCTGCCCTTAGAATCATCAGAATTTGACTTCAGAGCACTACGAAAAGCTAAAAAAAGATTTTAAGTGCTGGAAAATGACTTTTCTTTCCAGACTATTCAGAGTACTGTACATTCATTGTACTTTTGAAGGCAATGTGACTTGTGAAACTGGCAACTTTCCCATCCATAGAGTCTTAGAGATGTTTATAGCACATGATATTTTAATTGCCTGATGACAAAATTATTTGGAAATATATCAGTTTCACAATGTATTTGCTTCATATTTTAAACAAAAAGTATGAGGTTTGAATAACACTAAGGCCTGGATTTAAGCCCAACAAAACAACACAAATGTCCTGGAAAGGTGTCCCTAATCCATCACCCCTTAATGCAACCCATGAACCTATATGCTTAAGCTTAGGTGTCACTGGGGATTCAAACTAGCCCATACCTATCCAGGCAACATGGGTGAAATTCATGGTCCTTCACAAGGATCATAATTTTATTCTATGTCATGACTTCTAATAGGAGCAGTGGCTGCCAAGGATCTTTCTTTTTTTTTCTAGGTAAAGAAAAACCTAATAACTTCTAAAGTATAGTTGCTTAAAATAGGGAGCTACTGAAAAAGAAGCCAGAGTATGCAAGAAATATAGTCATTAATTTCCCAATCAAATTATGATTGGAAATTAGATATGGTCTGATCTGCATAAGCCAAGCCACAGAACTTCATCCAATAGGCAAACTAATCTTCTACACATATACGAGGAATGCTTATTAAGTAGATACCTCCCTAAAACCACATGACATTGAAAATATATGGAATAGACACCAACTGCCCTCTGAGTGGAGTTCACCATCATAGTTTTAATATATAAAATCCTAAAATGGCTTTAGATCTGCCCACTCGAGTGACTGACTTTGCCTCTATGTTGCATCCCGAAACCTAGAGTCGCCCGCTTTCTAGAAACACTAATGGACTTGACTGTGTACACAAACCTCTTTAGCTCTGGAATTCATACCTCCCTCTCCATAAGCACACACATAAGTAATCCAGTTTATTAGCCCTCTCTACATACAGCAAATCCCATCTTTTGAATGGATAGTCAGGGAAGCTGACCAGCTTGATAGGTACAGTTAGTAGACAGGGAAAAAGAGGAAAATATTTTAATGATTATGCTTTATTGTAACTTTCTAATGGGGAATTCCCTTCCATTTCCTAAGTTGTTGATTTGGGGTTTTTTTTTGTGTGTGTTTCTTTTCTTTCTTTTTTTTTTTTTTTTTTTTTTTTTTATTATTATCTTACTAGGACACGAAGGTAACTCTAAATGACAAATCAAAGTTAAAAATAAGGAAAAAAGCCTTTTCAGTAAAGTACAGAGTTTTAGGCTCTTGAAACTGTTAGAAGAGCATGTTGTATGTGCAAAGGGTAGTTTCATGAACAAATGGAATGTTTTGTTTTATTTTACAAAGCATACGTTACTTGCACAACTTACACGTTACAGATGCACAACTGAACATATTCAACACATGATCAAAGTCTTATTAATGGGGCTCGATGACTTGCACATTCAAGTGTTACTGAAATAGATGAAATCAGACCCTCTTTTGAATACAAATACTGATTTATAACAGCTGAAGATCTAACCTGTAGATCAGCCTTTCATAATGATTTGCATTTAGGAAAAACACAGGCCCCGCTCCTGAATTTTGATTTTGCTGGAGGCCTTTTGTGGAAGAGTTATACTGATATTCTTAGCCATATTAGAGATAATGTTTTGTAAATGGTGACTGATGCTTAACTGTACCAGCACTAGTAAGTGTCACTATAATTTATCCCCCAGTGGGATTTCCTCTCCCTGTGACTCCCTAGGTCTGTGGCTTGCTTATCAGTTCAGTCATGCCTGTCACAAACATACACATATGCTCTACGATGTATGTCACATCCTTACAAGGACTGAGGGCAGACAGACACTCTGAAATATGGAATGTGCATTAGCAAGCGTGGATCATAAAATTTCAAAGCCTAAGATCTTTTCACAGCCTGACAGATTTTCCCATATAGCTTTCCACATTCCTAGTGTAACCCAATACAGCACCACAGGCTGAATGATAAACAGAGACTCCTTCAGGAGGCCTTGGGAAAGTGAAGGCTCAGAAATTTTTACACTTTACTCTAACTATTCCACAGGTGACTGTTAAGGCTGCATAGCCCATTTTCGCACCTCAGTAGAAGAGGCAAAAAAGTGAGAACAGGGCAGAACAAGTAACTGCAAATGTCTGTTAATGGACTATTGCTACCCTTGAACACTATCTTTTATGGAAAATAAAAACATTTAGGTACTTTCCAATCCTGGAAAAAAACAGCAGAGCTTCAGCAGATACATGATTTAATATTGTTTTTGCATGAGGTGCACCAGTAAGTTTTATTATAAAACATGTGGTTAGTAATATTTGCAAACCATGAGAAGTCTGAAAGCACATTTCTAGTACTTGACTCACTTATATTTCTTCTGGCAAGCTGTGTGCTTGCCAGCTATAGCTTATATATATATTCATCACAGCCCTCAGCCTAAGCAATGTTCATGCAACACACATGAGCATTCAGAAAATGAGTCTGAGCTTAGCCAGTATATACTCACTGCGCCAAGCTCTCAGCAGCGTTGAACTGTACAAAAAGCACCCAGAGCAGAGCCAAGGTACGTAGACACAACCAGGGCTCCCCAGACCATGAGACTGACTATCTGCCAGGTCAAGCCCTAACATAAAGTGGAGCATCTTCAGAGCTGCTCTGCCTTATATCAGCTGTCAGTGACTGAGGGCTATGGCAGTTTTGGGGCATTGTTGGGATATTTTGACCACACTCCTTTGCTTATAGTTTTGCATCCTATGTACCACAGAAACTGTTACAGCAACAGCATGGCAGCAAAGGATCTCCTTGCTCGTAGGTAATCTTTCACTGTATAGATCCAGTAGACCAGTGCAAACTAACTAAAGCATAGCTAAGAACGAGGGCCAGGATGACTTATAATGACCTTCTGAGCAGCCACAGCACATACAGAGTACAGTGTGCAAGGTAGAAAAGGTTTCCAAACAAAATAGTACATAATATACCACAGCCACTACATTGTGCACATACTAGAGCTAGGGAAGCAAGCTTCAGCTGATAATGTATTTAATAGCTCTGTAATCAAAAGAGGGAGTCCACAGTCCCCCATCTTACAAAACCTATCATGCCTGTAATTCAAACTGCCTAATAAAAGATACATGCAAATTTATTTCTGTCTATGGGTTTGGGACAAAACACTAAACTGGAACCTTCATCAGTTGTTATGCTCGTTATATGACTAGACAGCAAAATCAGTGTTACCTCTGTTTCCCCATCACTCAGCTACATGATCACAGGAAAGATTTCAAAATGGCTGAACCGTATTTCCAAGCTGAATCTTTAGGCAATCACAATCTGTAGATTATTTGCAAGATTCTTGCTGTTTCTGCTGGTGAACTAACGTTTACAGGAAATACACTAAAATATCGTGAATGTTATTAAAAATATTGTCATGTTTTCTTTAACATTCTTTTAGTTCTAACATCTCTGCAAGTGGAACAAACAAGTTCTTTACTTACTAGATACTAAGCAGAGGTAGGTCCAAATTCTTCATATACTTACACTATTGAGGTCAAGAAGTAAAATGGCTTATCATATCTCTTCCCAGTTTGATTTGTCCAGTCATAACTTGTTTCCTGCATGCAGAGCTGCCAATCCTGAGCTGTGCTGCTGCAAAATGATAAGGCTCAAAGGAAAGGAAGGCATTTTCTTATTTTTTCTCTTCTCTCTCTTGGTAACTACTCAGGTAAGTTGTATTGCAGGCCACAGGGCAAGCCACTGTATAATTCACTATCAAAGATGACTGCTCCATTGTAGTACTCATTTGAAGTACTACAAAATTTTGGTGTTTAGTACATGCCATAGATATGTCAACATTTAATTTAATCTGGGAAATTATATCTCCTGTATTCAAAAAAGAATTGAAGGAAGGAATATTCCATCCTTCTAGAAATACTTCCTGTTTGGGATCAGAAATAATTCTATTAACATTAGCAACACAATAATGCTGTGTACCAGCTATTCATAGCTGGTATATGTGGCTACCTAAAATACAGTCTGTGGTACATTATGATTTCTGCTGATGAAAGTAAATGTCAGGAAATAACTGCAATTGATAAGATCATCTTTTTCACTGATGTTGCTCACATAAGGAGTGCAACAAGCTACTTTTGTGTAAGAACTAACACAGATTTCCAGCTGGTCTCGAAATGACACCAGTGTAACTTGAAGAACTGACAAGGAAACAAAAATATTCAAGGGAGGTTCCTCTCTTTCTACACACAAGACTGGACTAATTTATCTCAGAATTAATCATTTATCAGCATATATCAATAATTAATTTATCAGCAGCATTAATCTCAGATTGTGAGGTAGTTCATGGAGATACACTTCCTAAATAGTGCCTGAGAGAGAACAGGACATGAACCACCACTCTAGTTCTGTTAACAAAAAGTTAATATTTAGAAGAAAAAAAATCATCCTTTTGCACCATATATAAATATCTTTCACATTTTTTGATTGAGAGTGATAGACTTCAGCATGGCTAAAAATTCACAAGAGACTCACCTTGGGTTGTGTTAGGTATCAATCTCTCACTTGAGCAAGATGCAGTAGTAAAGATCGGGACTTGGGTCTGCCAAATCTCAGGTGGCTGCATGCAGGAGTGCATTAACCACCCCAGAGCCCCGAGGCACTCCTCCTGAGCAGAAATTCTAGGTTGAAAACAAATAAATCTTTCCAAACAAGTTTTATAGCAACTTTTCCACGTTCTGAATTTGACAAGTCAGTATTTGCCAGCTTTCTGAAAGCCTCCAGCCACCATCCAGAGCCAAACATCTCTCACATCTTTATGAGTCCTTTCAGCTCACCTTGCTGTCTCTTCCCAGTTTGATTTGTCCAGTCATAACTTGTTTCCTGCATGCAGAGCTGCCAATCCTGAGCTGTGCTGCTGCAAAATGACATGGCTCAAAGGAAAGGAAGGCATTTTCTTATTTTTTCTCTTCTCTCTCTTGGTAACTACTCAGGTAAGTTGTATTGCAGGCCACAGGGCAAGCCACTGTATAATTCACTATCAAAGAGCAAAGATGACTGCTCCATTGTAGTACTCATTTGAAGGCTGTAAACTTCAGCATCACTGCAGCTCATACATCAGATCTAATGTTTTCAGAGCCAGAGATACTCCAACAAAAATACTTCTAAATGCGTATTTTTTTTCACATACATATACGTAAGAAGGGCTTAACATAGAGGATTGCTGGTCTGAGTCACATAGTGACTACTGTCACAAAAATTATCATTATATTTAGGAGATCTCACAGCGCTCAACAGTGCTCCTTGGAAACTTTTCAAAGTACTACTAATAACAATGAAAAAAAAAACTATCACAAGGTGAAAACCTATGTCGCAGCCTGTAAACCGCATATACGCATCTGTGCATGTAATTGTATCAAAAAGTTATACACTTCAGGGGTCATTATAGACTACTGATCTTATCTTCTTGCCAAAAATACTACAGTAATACTTTACATTACAAACTGAGTTCATCAGTGACATTCATGCACTAGCTTGCTCCAACAGTAAATTTAGTCATTTTTTTATGATGAAAATTTACCTTCTGAATAATTAGAAATTTTTGGAATCCAGTCTGAAACCTAAAAAAATTTCCTAAATAATACTATGTGAATAAAAATACTAAAAAATAATAAAAAAGACTCATCAGCACACAAGTTACACATACTCTTAACTGGAGAAAAACATAATGAGGAAAACTGGGAGGAGACTGATTCCCCTGAAAACACCAGGGATCCATTAAGCATCATCATGTTCAGTATATCTTTTCTTGTCTTGTTGAAGAATGATAATCATCCTCATTAAGTAAATCTGAAATAGAGAATGATTTTGAAGTGATCCACTACTTCGACTTCTCATTTAATCCAGAAGAGCAATGAAAATACCTCATGTAACTTTATAATTTAAAAATAATCTGTGGCCACAGAAACTAACATATGCACAGAGAGCCAATCTCCACCAGCAGCTGAAGATCAAACTGCACATGAGGGGATAACAGTCAGTGTAGGCAACGCCACTGTGTGGAGCCTTGACAGCTTAATGAGGTCAACTGAAGCAGGAAGAGAAGGTGGAAAGAATAGGCAAGGTTGGAGAGGAAGCTTTAGAAGACTGAACAGCAGCCTCACAGGCAAGCTTCTTTCGTGCTTGAAAGCACACAAGAATTTGACATCTGGCTCTCCCTGCAGAAATCCAAGCAATCACCTCCGAAGTAGGCAGTGAAGCATGGCAGTACACCATACGTGCACCAAAGAACAGATAAACTAAAACACACTGGAAGTGCAGATAAGCATGTATTTCATGGATCTGAGAAACCAAAAAAGATTTATGCTATGAGAAGCAGTACAGATATGTCCCACCAAGAGCTCCAAAATGTCACTGAGACTCCTTTCAGTCTCTCAGACTTCACAGGTCTGTCCTACATGGTTTTATAGTTTCTAGATGCACTTCTCTGTAAGACTTAGATACAAGCCTAATTCTTATCAAGCAACTTCATTCTTCTGCTTTTCTTGTTTGCCCAGGTGGCTATCTTTCCAAAGGAGCACTGGGCAGTCCATCGTTTTGACCAATTAAAGCTCCAGTCGAGGAGTAGAGGTGGAAGCATTCCATCTCTGCAGGTGCAACAACTGCAGGGAACGAATCTCAGTAACACTGAGGTTAATCCAGAATGACTCTATTCACTTTTCCCAAGTTAAGTCCAGTATATAGCAAACAGGCTTCTATAAAAACAGGTAACTTCCCAAGTAGCTACTTTTCACTCAGTAGACTTGTGCAATGGAGGCTTGCTCAAATTATCAAGTCAATAAAATAACCTAAGCAGAATTCTGAGATTTACCTAAGGACCTTGCCCTGATCTTGCATCAGCAGCTCAGCAAAGAGATAAAGATCCAACCCAATTACTGAGGGCTCTGGAAAAGCAAACTTCAAAACAAAAGGCTTCTGAAAGTGGCCTGTTCCCCACACCAGTGTCAGTGGTTTCTTCTGTTGGTTACCAATGGTCATTACGTATAACTTGGGAGAAGGTGAAGGGGAAAGGCATCATTAACCAGAGGCTATGAATAGTGAATCCTGTAGCATGGATTTTATTTTAAAATTACTCCTCACTGCATTGTAAATGCTTGTATGATCAGATGCAGACTGAGGAGAGGTAACTGGGTTTTTTCCTCTTTTCAAGTACAGTTGGCAGTTGATCCTGCTCATGGTCAGTTGCTTGGCAACAAAACAAGTTTCTCTGGCTACAAAATAAATATTCCACATCTGAAATATTTGAGAAAACACTGTTTTTCCTAACTACATTCCATAGTACTTGGGCCACAGGGTTTCCCAAAATAACCTAAAATGTTAGCAAGGTTACACAAAGGACGATCTCCCATTAGATTACTGCTCTGAGGCAGATACAGAAATGTCTTCCTATACAATACTGGTCATATTCTTAAAGTGGGATGTTAAATCTACTTTGTGGTCTGGAGCTCACGTAAAGTACTTTAACTGCCTAGGAACAAATTAGCTAGCTAGATCCTGCACCCTTTTAAATGTAGGTGTGGTGGGAGACATTTAGCAGGGACTGAAAATCTGGAAGTTGCTATATTCAGTCTGAGATGTATGCCAAAGAAAGCATGTCTAAAGAAACAGCCAGTGAGCATAGACATAAAAATCAGATATCTCATCAACTACCAGAGCCACAAAGGCATGCTACTGGAAGTGCCTGGCCCTGTGATTGGTGTAGAAGATATTAAAACTCACGTGCCATCCAGTTATTGCATAATTCTGACTGCTACCTTTCTCCTCTTCCTCTTGTCAGGACATCACTTTTTTGAAGACACAGACAGTGGAAGCCAATTCTTGCTCTCTGAAAGTATCTGTCCCATTGGCCAATTCTAAAAAATGTAATGGACAGATTCAGGTTTCTCAGATGCAAAGGAAGGGTCATGGACCTGTACCCTGTGCTGGATCAGACAGTTAACACTGCAACCTGTGTCCCATCATGATTAACAGTGGATGTCCAAGAAGAGAATAAGAAGAGGACAAGCACATAGAGACGCTTCTTTAATATCCTCTCCCAGCATCCAACAATCTGTAACACAGAGATATCCATTTAATAGTCCTTGATGGATTCTTCTTCCGTGAATTTGTCTTAACATAAAGACTAGAGAAGAGAACTACCCACATTTAAATTTTATTATTAGCTAATAATTCCTCAAACCCAGCGTAATTATTTTGACTTTATAAACTGGGGGTGAAGAAAAATTAAATTTATTAGAGTTCTTCAAATTAAAGAAAAGAGAGACTATTCACCTTACAGATGGTCAATTAGAAACATTGATGAAGAATCTTAAGGCTGCTTCACTGGCTTCGGAGCCTAAGCCTATTTTCAAAAAGGAGTCTGCCAGGACTTGTGGAATTTGGCCTCTTGAAGTAGTGCAAGCTGGTCTTAAGTTCAGATATTCCTGTAAATATGAGACTGGAGCTACAAATGCACCTGGGCTCAATCAATAAAAGGATTTACACACTAACCACTGATACGCAATCTTGGTCTCTAAGGCCAACAGTGCAGAGTTAAAAAAAGCTCTCAAACATACCTAAATGCTATGGATATCTCCCTTTCCAACCTTAATTATCCTTAAATCTTTTCTTCTGTATGCACTTAAATAACTTGCATTTTGAGCTGGAAACTTTTCATCTATTGCACACTTAAAGTGGGAACATGATCTAGAAACTAAACTGTACTGGACATATCCTTCTGCTTATCTCGCTTGAGTAGCTTAATGCACTGGACATGTTAAGAGCCCACTATTAGATTTGACAGAAGCAACTAGTATAGTTTCTTTGGTACACAAGGGGAGTAGAGTTATCTGCTCTCCATTTTTTTTTTTATACTCCATTACCAAGTAGATTATTTCTTCCATCAGATTCCTGGCACATTCTGTGGACAGGATGGACACTGCTCACTTAATGAGTTACCATGTTTTGTTCATTGTTAATGTCTGGTCCCCTGAACAAGAATAATTTATTTGCTTCTGAATATCCTTTAATGTTTATATGTTTTGCAGACATTGATTGTTTTTGAAATATCCTTGTGATCTCATTTTGCAATGAGAAATCAAAGCATAAAAGAATTACTTTATTAGCATCTGCTTATCACACATGTTTCACTTCAGATTCTCAGGAACTGAATTCTCAGTGTATTTGCATTAGGCACCAATATCTGCACCTGCTGGCGTACAAGCAAATTAGATTCAGGATTTCCAGGTAAGCAGCCAAAATAAACAAAAAATACAACAACAAAAAAACATATATCTGAATGTTTTCACTCAGAATTCAGTTAATTAATTTCTTCATGGTTTACCTTAGTCTTCCCAAAGTGCTGTCTTTCACACTCCATTTTCCAATTTCTGTAATATCCAAAGCATTTGTCCCACAAACTTCAACCCCAGAGCATTTTTACCTGTGTAGTAAATGATATAGAAACTTGTGAAAAAATGCAGTTTAAGACTATGTCATCATGCCCAAGGCACAGAACATAAATTTTACAGAAAGTCTTAATTCTGTCACTGTCTCAATCTCAGTGCTTGACTTTGCTACATTGTATTAATAACGCCCCGTAAATGCTTAGCATCTAATTCCACACTGACACTTCCACATATTACCATCAAAACTGAGTACACAGTTCCAGAGCACTTTGTGTTGGAGGATAAGTAGTAGCTGGGAAGAAGAAATTTTTAACCATAGTTTTCACAGAAATTTGGTTTTGGATAAAGAATGATGAAGTTTTATCAATATTTTAAAGGGAGAAGGTCTAGCAGACATTTTATCCATTGGCCCTACCATTCCCCAACCCACTTTTAGTCCTCTGTCTTAGTCCCATTCTCTTTACTTCTGCAATGCAAAGAACACTCTACCACAGTTCCTTGGTCTTCTTGCTCCACATCAAATTGCTTTGCTCAGCAAATCCAAGCCTCCCAGTTCCAGCCTTACCATCCATTTCAGCCTCCTCTATGCATACGTATATTCTCCCAGCCTATGCTTTTGCTGACTCCTAGCATGAATAATTCTGATTTTATCTAGTCGGTCTCCTGCCACAACGTGGCCTCCAGGCAAACACTTACCCAATTCTACCTGGGTTTCACTTCCAGCTCCTATATCCAGTGTCAATATTCATCTCCTCACTGCCTGGTCTGGTTTCAGCATCCTTATGCACTTCATTCACACTCTCCCTGCCACGCTGCTCTTCCTTCTCAGATCAATATGCACAGCCTCCCTCAACTTCTTCCCAGCATCCCGTAGTTTTTTTGCCCCAGACTCTGCCTGAACAGCTCTTGATTCCCACCATCCATCCACTAGCTCCTATCCATCCTCTTATCTCTGTCTCTCACTCTTAGTGTCAGTCGTCCTACATCGTTCAGTCATCATCAGCTGTGCACAGGTCCACTTTCCCCCAATTAAGCCTCATTCTAGTTTCATTTTTTTCCAAAAAGGTTCCTAATTTTCATTGCCCTCCTCATTTCCTCACATCAGAGCTGGTCTTGTCCCCCCTAAATTTGAAGTAGGTAGTTTCCCACATGTGAACAAGAGTCAAATACCATGCACAGAAAAGAACAGATAAATTCAAAAAAAAAAAAAATCCCAGACAAATTTCATGTCCTGGAATTGGAGGACTACATCTTTTTAAAGAAAAATATCAGCAGTAATCTTCTTTTTTAACGTGGGTAAAACAATGTATTTTTCTCTAGCTTTGTTCTTGGAAGAGGCTGAACTGTTCTGGCTGAAACTTTCTGAAGAGAATTCAGCCTGAGGCAGACACCCAATGCAACATGGAAAATTCTAGCTTGAACAGCTAGTTTTAAAAAGTTTTGAACAACTGAAAATAGGGCCTTAGAAGTGTTTCAAAGCTTTGTTAAAAGATGGTGTTACTAGTCCTGCCTATGCTGAGAGTCGAAGGGCCACGCTATAAGGTTACCCGCTTTGATGACAAGCATGAAACAAATGCATTTTATGAAGTTACTCAAGGTTTCTGCTGGCGTAACTGTGACAAGGTTTCTGCCTTTTGATTGTCCAACAATCCAATGACTTGATGAATCTAGATAGAGAGATTCTAACAATATTTTTCCATTCCCTCGAGCTCTGCCTTAGTGTATGAACCAAGGTAGCAGTGCTAGCCAGTTACAAGATTTCCCCTTAGCCTTACTCTGTGGTGCAGCAGTTCATTGTAAGCAGTTGGCGGACAAGCCACAGGGCCTCCAGCTGTTCAGATTCCTTCTGCAAGAGTCAACATAATTGTATCCCTACTTCTGTCTTCAGCTTCTCCACTCCAGAGTTTGCTGTAATGGACCTACCCAAAATAATTAGACCACCTGCTGCATCGCCAGATCCATTTAAGGGAGTTCTACCGCAGTTGGATTTACATGTTTTGACAGTAATTGTTTAAGTGGATGCCATTGTAATGGCAATGCAAAATAAAACTGCAGATTTATTTTGATCAATAAATATAATTACATGCTCATCAGAGCATGAGCTTATCTGTAATCAGTTTTCCATACCATAATGCAGTCCATAATGCCAACTTTGTGACATTACAGAATGTCAGACAACAATTACATTTGCAGAGGACAGGGTATTTACAGTTGTGCTTTTACAGGCCAGAAAGTCTGAGGCCTGGAAAAAAAATCACAAAAAAACAGTTGTGGAACTTAAAAATGGCTATGTCGTTTGGAAGTAAATTCTGTTTATTGATTACACTAGTAGCACTGGTACCAGGAGAATGGCCACTGCAAATTAACACAGTCCTAATAAACATCAATACAAATACCATTTTGCAATCTCAGTTACTAAAGTTGCTAAACTTAGCCATTTTTCTTTTGGAACTATAAAAGACTGAAGAACATAACAAAATGGGAAAAGCACATACCCACACACATATTTGTTTACACTTATAGTCAAGTGCACATAATGTTGATTTTACACAGGAGGAAATTCAGACATGAGCTGTTATGATAACCTTCCTAAGGTAGTCACAAAATTAAAAATAGTACTTACGTACTAAGTCATACTTCCAATCATTGGCTAAAATCAAAACAAAACATAATCCTATAAACATAAACATGTGGTTCAAATTTCATAGTAACAGTTTGGCATCCATACCTCACGCGGGCCCACATTAGTTTGCCTGTTATTTTATATAAATACATACTTACATATAGGATTTTATATGCCTAGCTATATAATGTGTGTGTGTGTGTGTGTGTGTGTCTGTGTGTGTATATTTGTATTCTTAAATACATATCTCTGTGTGTGTGTATATATATACACACACATATATAGCTACATACGTATTCAAGAATACATACATACATATATATATACATACATACATAGACACACATACATACACACACACAGATATGTATTCAAGAAACCATGTGACACACAGGAAAATCTTTCCCAGTAACAGCAGAATATTAGAGAGTTGAGGGGTTTTTAACTGCATTACAGCTTCTGTAATTACACCTGCTTTTAGTACTGACCCAAAGGCCAAAGCTAGTTGTTGGCTATAACAGCAGCACAGTATCAAATGCAGTCTGGGACAAAATCTATCATTATTTCCATCAGCAGATTTACAAAAATTTGCTTTTCAAAAAATAGTACAGAGGTTCTTTGGGATAATGCCTTCAAGCAGAAAGTGTTCTTTTCCATAGATTTTATTGACATTTCAGTCACTGCGTAGCATATTAATCCTATAAATTAATTAATATATACCAAATAAACTTAGATGTAATGGATTTTCATCTATATAATTGAAATTAATTTTACACTAGTCAAGAATTTTTAAATCACGGTATTTTTCTATTGTTTTTCCATTTCTTCCTACATACCTTTGTTTCTTGTCTTGAAGTCTCCATCCTGTGGTCTTCATTTACACTATCTATAGTTATAAACAGCTGTTAAGTATTTGCTTATCTTAACATACATGCTTAAATACAAACAAAATCAGCAGGGCATAAGGACCTGCTTAAACCAACCTGAAACTGAATGAATTTTAACAGACTCTAGAGTGATTTCCAGTCAATCCTGTTAAACTCTCACTGAAACACAGAGTTCGAGATGGATCCTACCTAAAATAGAAGTACTTGACAGGAAGCAGTTATTCTCCAAAGTTTTTCTTTTGCTACACTGTCTTGTAAACAGAAAATAACTTGTGAAGACAAACACCACCCAATTTTTCAATTTTTAAAGAAATATTTTAACCCTATGCATTTTTATGTTTATACAGTATTTTTCTGAAGAAGATCAAATTAGAGTACAGGAGGACAAATCAAACCTGGACCACGCTGGACCACAGGATGCTGCACATCTGTGCTGTATCGCCATGCTCCCAATGCCCCTTTTGGGGGCCATTTTGCAGCCAGGAGGGCTCCCCAAACCAGCTCTGCTCCCCACAAAGCAAGAGCGAGGGCCTCAGCCCACCCAGCTGCTCACCATCACAGCACACATGGGAGACAACGACAGCAAGGCAGGGAGCGCCGCTGCACGGCCGACATGGCCGGTTTGCGGAAGCGATGTCACATAGCATCCTGCAGAGATAGCACCCAACCCAAGCCACGACGTGGTTTCCCTCGAAGGAAACCTAGGGGGTCCCATTACCTGTCTCGGTTCAGATATCCACAGCAGCACAGGCAGGAAATGCTCATAGACCCATCTATGTCATACCACGACCAGCTTTCACAGGACCTAGATTTTGATTATTTCCATGAAAAGGCAACAGCTGTATCCTTAAGAGAATAAAGAAAATCCTAATTTCCCTTATACTGTGCACATTCAAAAAGGGATAGCCCTAATTTTATAGAGGCTAGGTAAATAGTATTGCCTCCCATTTTGAAAGAGTCCGGTAGCACAGGATAAAAACAGCATATATCCACAGAAATTAAACAAGACGCTATTAAAATTACCTTGAAAGCATATGGAGTTTAATAGGCAACGAGGTCTTTTATGAAGGGCATTTGAATCATCCAAATAAATTCTGTAGTCAAAATAAATACGTTTTTATTAAATTGAATATATGGAGCTCAAAACTTTAATGTTCTAATAAATTCTTTAGTGCTCCAGCCAATTTTGCCTGTATAGGATGAAGAGCAATATTACATCAAACATTAACACTACTATTCCTAAAATCAGAGTGAAATCCATGTAATCCATGTAAGGCTAAAATTAAAAGATTTGAACAGACATATACAAACAGAACGGGCCCATTGACAGACTGTTCTCCATGTTTGGCCAATGCTGACTTTTGGGACAGCGGTTGTCCACAAGATATATATCTACCATTCACTACTCCTACAAATCAGCAAATTCATCCACTACTGGCCCTCCTTTTTTCCTCCTTGAAGTTTTTAAGAAGAGCAACTAAGGTATCTCATGCACCGTAACGTTCTGATGATTTCCTTGCACCAGCCCTGCAAGCAGTGCCATGGAGGTCAATGCAGATCTGGTCTGTATAAGAGTAAGGTCTGTAACAAGACCATGATCTCTTACTTGTGTGGAAAATGAGAGATGCTCTTCTGCAGGAATACAGGAATCAAAGACGTGAATCCTGTAGCAGCATCAGTTGAAGATATCACTGAATATCAAAGGCATTCATCCACATACTGTACCAATCCTCTTTACATCCACATTTTTAAATGATTAGTATGCATATGACACTGTCAAATATAATTTAAACACAATAACTGAAAGGATGGGTTTTTTCCAAAGGCACTATCAATTTATCTACAAACTTTGTTTTCCTCACAGAAACGTGTACAACAGCTAAGAATAGCGAAGATTAACTGGAAGAATAAAGATGGGTCAAGTGTTTCTATTTTTCCAGTTACTTATCATCAAAGGTATGTCTGCACATTTCACTTTCCCTTTGTGGTCTGGTGGAGTTGAGGAGCAAAAAAGCACCGAATCATCATTAGAAAAATAGGAACCAGAGAAATGGTGGTGGTGGGGGGGTTGGTTAAGTCTACGTTTAATTTAATTTATTGTTAACTGGCTAGATTTCAAGCCAATAATGTGCATCTTCAGACACCATGGACTGTTTTGTAGACCAGTCTTCCACCATAAATAAAATCTGAGGCTGAAATCAGTTTGCTTGACACTTACCCTGTTTTGCAACATAAACACATACCACCTCTCATGTCTGAGTTTTAGGAGGCTTCAAAAAACAGAATGATAAGAGCTGAATTACAGTTACTAATGAGACAGCCTGTAGGAGTGAGTCATGAGTGGGCAAGAAACTCTTTATGGGAATGCTGTGTTTTTTTACCTAGGCTGAACTCTGTTATCATTATACGAGCTATCAAGAGATACAGAAGCCAGTTTATGAAGTGGCAGCCCTCACTTTTACACGACATAGAAAATTATCAACTCAGCCAGGACCTTTTTCTTTTTAAGGTGACTGAGCCAAGGACACTGCATTTCAATTTTGTTTCCAGGCAAGGCCATACGGTTTTTCCTGCTCTCACTATAGAAAAACAGAGTTCTTAAAACCAGAGGTTAAATTGAGTTTTCTACGCAGCAAGATTTTGGATGTTTGACTTAAAGTAATACCCATTTCAAAGCAGGCAGTCCATTTGGAGACACCTGTCTCATTCTGCAAAGTGGCTTAACCAAAAAATCCTAAGTCACTATGGCCTTCGGCAAGACGTTGAATCCTTTAGCGTCGTATTAGCTGCTTATTAAAGACAAGGAAATGAAACTACCCTGTAGGAGTTTAGGATTAAAAACCTCACTGCATGCCATCCTGCCACATGCTCCCACCCCTCTGCACTGTTGAAGCTCAGCTAGAGACAACCAGGCACTAGCTGATGCACAGATCTGTTTTTCATGGAACAGATCGTTCCAGTGACTAATTCACTGATGGTGTCCAGCTAGTCCCATTACTCAGACATGTCACTTAACAAGAAATGCAAATATTCATCATATTATGGTCAGTTAAAATGTTCAGTCACTTTCAGATACAACTGACTAGTAGGAACCACAAAAGGAACTTGGTAACAAATCAGCCAACCGGGTAAAATCCCACTCCTTCTGCAAGTCTGTAGTGTGACACATGGATGCGGAGCAGGGCCAGTAATCTTCGTATTCATTCAGGCGCACTCAGTTGTTGCATATAAGGAGGCTCTGCAGCTGACATCTTAACATGCAGATCAGCAGCCCTTCCAGCCAGCAGTAAGCCATCACATTTCACTTATCAGGATGGGGCCACTGGCAGTCTTGAACTGCCCGGTAATAGGATTCCATCCAACTTTGTCCAGGTCATTTAATTGGCAAAAGTCCACAACCTGTTCTCAACAAAAAATTCATGTCCTAGTTTGACTGAAAGTCATTTGTCATGGGTTTTTTTTGGTTTTATTTTTTTTTTCTTTCCCCCTCTGTCAGCATGAGGCTTTCTGAAGAATCTTCATTGAATTGTAGTCTCAACAGGTCATTTCTCTCTCATCAGATCCCAAGGTAAAATCTGCTCTAGCTCCATTTACCTTGTCCAGCTCTCTCCATTGTCAATTCAAATCTCAAACCCTTTGAAGTCTCCTAGTCCACTTTTGTCTTGTCAGGAAACCTTCGGGACAGTTTATAATCTATATAAGCACTGAGACAGGACCATAAAATGAATCGTATTAATATAATTACGACCAGTAAAATCATCAAAAGGGCTGATTCCATATTTAAGCTAGAATAATGAGGTAATGCGAAAAAAATACCCTGGGAGATCTAATTATATAATGCAGTATTCAGTGCTGTGCGGCCAGCCCAGCAATTCCTGTAACATTCCAATCAAAGTGATCTCACTAGCATGTGAGAGAAGAGTCCAGCTGACAGATTTGGGACATGTAACGTACTATTTAGTCAAGAGGCCCCATGTGCTATTCATAAAGAATTAACAACTCTTATATTGACAATGACAGTATTGTCAGAAGACCTTTGGAAGGGAAAAAAACTCCATAAACTCCGTCTCTGTGAAGTTGGACTTTTTTTTTTGCCCCTTTTTTCCAATGCTGATGTAATCTCCAAACATCTCCAGCAGCAGCTGCTCAGCGAAACCAGGCACCTTCTCCCTAGTCCCTTTCAGCAGCACACGCAGCACTTTCCAGCTCCCTCAAGACAATCAGGGCCTTTCTTTCACCAATTAGCTATCACTTCAAGAGCCCTGCGCTGTCCAAGGAGCTCTTAAGAATGGTCTTTGCAGGAAACAACACTGGAGGGGCTTTTTTTTGCCTAGACAAATTAAAGGGGGAAGAAGGGAGGGAGGAAAAAAAAAGCACAACAAAACAAATCAGAACACAGAAGCTGTCCAAAATGCATCGTTCAATTAGTACATTGAGAAATGCAGAAATGTCCTCAAGAGCCAATGCTAGAGCAAGGCGCACACAAAAAATGCACTTTCTTTAGGAGATAGTTTGTTTAGTCCAGTATGTTAAACAGGTTTCATAGAAAGAAGGGCTCTCGTTATAGCAAGTCTCTGCATTATACAATCTAAAAGGGAAAGAAACTCCAGAAAGATTATGGTCTATTTCCTTATTTGGCAGTCCAAATGTAAAGCAGCGTTACTTGAGGTAGACATTATAGAAAAGAACTTGGTTTTAGCTCACTTGAAATTTAGATGGATTGATGAAATGAGTAATTACTGGAACTGCTAAGATCTTTTTGAACGGACTCAACTAGCAAGCTCCTTTCCTCAGAAACTGTGTTTTCCATATAACAGAGATTAAAGTCTGATTCAGAGCCTGAAACCTCATGAAATTTGCATTCTTTTTCCTTTAAAATCAGGGAATAGGTACAGTAATATCTTGAGGTCCCAGTTGATGACAAGTCCCCATTGGAACAATGACAAACTCTAAGACCCAGTTCAGGAAGGGAACACTTAAAGGAACTTACATAAATGTTTAAGTAATACCTTGACTGGCCCTGGATTTAAGCAAATGGAACTGGACAAGCAGAGCTGTGAAGGCAGAAAAACAAGAAGGGGCAGCAGTAAGAGAAATTAGTTGGACATAGTCCAAGTAACAGCACAGTGTCAGGACTGTTTCCCTGATTTTTCAAGGCTTCATTACACCAAACTGTGTATCGAAATTCTGAGTCTCAAAACTTTCTTCCAGGACCATTTTCAAAATTGTTCTGACTGGGGTAATCTTACGAGATTCAATACATTCTCTTTCAGGACAACACAAATACACTTATAATACCAGGAAAAAATTATCCATCTATTCCCTAAATTGTATTGTCTATATATTTGGAGTAAAGCTCCAGGCTTTGTAAACAATTTAATGGCATGGCAAAGCAAATAATCTAAAGGGCTTCAGGAGTTCGTTCACAATAATGGGTGCTCTTAACTACTACAGGGATTTTTAATGGAGTTAGAATGTGTCAGAACTGATCAGATTGCTTAAAAGGAAAGAAAGTCTGATGTATTACCCTGTGTGCATTTATGAAGGAATGTGAATCAACTCAAATTCCTCTGCATGGGAAAGCTCAACCAAGGGATGAATATACACAATCAGGATTAAGAAGGATTCTTTGTGGAGGTGCACCGAACAATGACTGTCTTTTTATACCTACAGACTTCAAAAGATGCGGCATTTAAAGGGACTCCTCCTTCAGCTAGTTTAGATTTTGCTGAAAAATGTAGGAGGCTAGAAAGAACAAATAAATACATGTATTTAAATAGATATTTATAAAAATATATATTTATTTTGCTAGGGCCACCTCCAGTTATAGAAAGAAAGGATGAAAGGGATGCAAAAAGGTCTTTCAGCTTTTTCAGCCCTAAAGCAAGGTCAACTACGTCATTCCTGACAGCTGTTTCTCTAACCTGTTCTTTAAAAGACCAACATCCACACAGATGAGAAGAAAGAAAATCTTCATCTCATCTGAAAGGGATTTAAGCAGAAGAAACACTTTGACAAATTTTTCAGTGGCTCTATCAATACAGCCACTATAATCCTACAGTCAGTCAATAGCTCTATATTACATTCTTGCTTGGGCAACTGGTGCACTTTGTGACTGCAAATAGGTAACACATGGCTGAAGCAATGATGCTTGCCTTTGTTTATAAAAGCACAAATTTGTACCTGTGGAGGTTTCTCTTGGCCATACCTGAAAACGTATCTTTTGTGACAATCATCTCCCTTTACCTCAGTGCAATCCTGCTGTCCATACTCTAGCAGATTTGCTGAAACCAGCAGCAGGATTTTACTGAACTCAACATTAGTCAGTGGGACTGTCGTGAAACACAGCATCTCCCCACCTTGGCCATGAGGTCCAGTTCAACTCGCTACTGGCCAGAAATCCAGTAGTTACGTATGGGCACCCAAGGAACAAAGCAACACGCTCGTTCCAGGGGTCTCCCCTCAGCAGGCAAACAAGTGCTGTCTCCTGTGATGACTGCTGCCATCCCCAGCGGTCCCCGAGAGGCATCAAAGCCCGAAGGGAGACAGCGCAGCCCTCGCACCTGACACAGGGCTCCCTCTGAGGCAGGCTGATGGGGTGGGCTGTCGCTCCCGCTGTCCCATCAATAGCTGCTCTACGGCTCCCTGTGCCACGGCTGGCAACTCAGCACTCTTCGTATGCATCACATTTACTCACACAAAGGAATAATGTGTTTCAATTGCTGAAGGTGGAAGAATAGTATTTTTCTACTAAGTTTTCAATTTTTAGGACAGATTTACTTATGCGAAAGAAGTAACGGTATAACATTAGCAAGAAGATTCTACGCGCCAGATGAAAACATGCAGTTAAACTGTAGAAGTGGAGTTTAATGTGGATAACTGTTCTTCCCTTTACAAAATACTTTGTGAAGTATTTTGAGACTCACTATGGAAAAGCTATATTTAAAGCCTACATATTAATAACTATCATTTGGATTTTCCCAAATGCATCTTTCCAAGCAACACATGTTCCTAATGCCTGGCATCATTTAATGACTTACCTTTTCAAAGAATATATACTGTATCACATATAAAAACATTCTCTCTCTGTTCACAGTTTATTTTGTTAAAATCCTTTTTCAACTAATTATCTCTTTAGAGAATAAAGACATGATAGAACAATATCCTTGACGGGTGGTATTTTCTTATTAACACATTTGCCAATAGCCTGTACCATTACACTCTCCTGCTATAACTATTTCTTAAAGTTCTCTAATTCAAAACTATTTCCAAGACAAATTCAGTATTTATTCTGAAGTAATAGTTTCCTTGTAAATTATTATCAGGTAATTAATTGTCTTGATAATCTGTGCCCACTGAAGGGTAACTTAGGAAATACATTATATAATACACATCCTTGCTGACCTTTAAAATGCAAAACAAAAGATTTCATTCACATCTAATTTTCAAGTTCTGATTATAAGGCTGTCTACTTCCTAAAATATCATTATCTTCCTAAAATTATTTTAAAATATCCACTGAAATTACAAGTAATAAAGAGGCAATACAACAATCATATAACACCTGCTGTAAAAATCAGTTTGAAATCTATCTCAAAATATAAATAAACTAGAATTAGGAAATAGGTTATTTGACTTACTATATTTGCCACATATCCAAGAGTCAGGATACCTACAAATGAAAACACCAAAGAATTGTAGGTGTCAGCATGGCTAACAAGAAGTTTCCAGTTCATCATACAAGGGGAGCGGGGTGGGGAGAGCATGACCGGCACTTATCTTTCAAAATCATGTGCCTGCTGTAGTTATCAGAGTTTAAAAGGCACCTTGATCCAGTTTACATTTGTGAACCCTCCTAAACAAGCATTCTATATCACACTGAAAATGAAACAGCACTTAAAAAGAGCCAGATCAAGGTAGTCATTCACAGCTTTGAATGTCCTATTTTGTCCTCTAAAGTCAATTCTTGCTTCAAATTACTCATGGTTCTACATACATATCAAGATCATTCAGTGTTACATTGAGTCAAAGAAAAGTACACACACCTGCCCCATTGGCTTTCCACTGGAAAGTCCCCAGCAAACATATTCATCCTGCTACAGTAAGGTCGATACATCCATTTCCATGATCACGAAAAACAATAGAAGTAAGAAACTTTAATTATACATATTTATGGTCTCAAGAGTAACTTAAGTCTCCATAAAACCAAAAGCACTTGTAGAACTCAAGCTCATCCTCAAGGCCTCTCAGTCAAAATTGAGATAAAAACAAATACTGGAAAAAAAAGAGTATAGGAGATACAATAATAAAAGTGGGTGAAGACACTAAGAGGAAATAAAATGAAACTCACAAATCTGTCTTAAGAGTGATTAGCTAAAGAGATCTGTATTTAAAAAAAAAGACTTGGGTAGACCTTTGTAGTTGTCACTGCACTGTCAGCTCCATGAATTCACATTGCTGCTGTATGCTACAATGCTCAGTAGGAGACTGTACATATGCCAGGATATTTAATGAAATCAATGAATTTAAAGAAAAGTAATATCCATAAAGTCCACATCATGGTGAAGGAGCATAGAAATAATAATAATAAAAAAAATCAAGTTACTGAAAGGAAAATAACTTCAGATAAATATTGAGAATTTGTGTTACAAAGGTCAAAATAGCTTGCTATTAAGCAGCTGTTAGGTCCATTAAGTATACACCTTGCCCAAGTGTTCACAGACAACTTAGCTACGTAATTTTACTGCTTGAAAAGATACTCTGGATTTTTGCTGGTGAAATTAAGGAATATCACTGAATTCAGGTAGAGGGAATGAATCTAGTCCTAAATCATCATTTCATCAATTTTCTGCTATTATCAGTGAATAACCATTTTTTTTCCCCACTGAACTCATGGCATGACATGTCAAGCAAGTCAAGAATTTTATTATTACTTTTTGAAAAATAGGGTTTCAACTGAAATGCCAGTTTGTCAAAACCAGAAATCTGACAAAACACGTAATCAGCTTTTATCAAATATTTGTCAGGAGTTGTTTTGCAGATCCATAAAATTTATGATCAAAAGAAAATAGAGAGACAAATGAACTTCTTCAAAACATTAAATAGTCAAGACACTCATGCATAAAAACACAGTTTCTTGACAAGTGCTGTTGTCACTTATCTTTGGGCTATTCCTGGGTCTCTCCCAACTTTGAAATCTCAATTCCTTCTTACTAGGTACAAAACCAGATTGGAGCCTTAAGAAAATATCATGAGATGGAAAACCCAGATCCCTCTTACCTGTAACTACATGTCTTTGGCAGATTGTGTGCTTGTGGAAGGGGCTGCTACATGCTACATCTCCTCTAGCTTAACGCCAGTAATGCTCCTCCTGCTCCCTACCAAAAAAGAGAACAAGTCAAAATTTATTTTTATTTACAATTAAATCTGGGTTTCCCATTCATCATTTATTTTGACAGAATACACCAGTACCAATAGGAGTGAACCATGTCACAATTGCAATTTCCGTACAAGGTCTAGTATGCGACAGACTTAACTACTGAATATGTATGTAATGTTTCTAAAACCCACTATAGGCAAAATCTGCCTTGGCAAACTACAGATCATGGAAAGAACTTGAATATATTATGCCACCCACAAAATGTAGTTATTGAAAAAATTGCTATCTTCTCTTAGGGATGGAATGTTAATGCTTCACATGCCATACTGGCACAATTCCTAACCTTGTTTTTCTATTTAAAAGTGAAATTACATTATTTGAAATACTTCTTACAAAGCTTTACTCATAAATTAATGGGGTCTTGACAACTTTGAAGAAAGATGATCAAAAATATAGTTGCATTCAACAAACTCTTTATTAAATACACATTTAATTTTAAGAAAAAAAATCTAAGCCATTTAAAGCCATGTAAGTAAAAATGAACTATCAAATCTACCACTATCACATTAATCAAAAAAAAAAATAGTGTAGGATTGTATGGCTTAGGTTTTATACTTTGACTTGCCTGAATCATTTGTTTTCTTAAATCTCATTTTTGATAGCTACAGAACACTAAACTTACAATAAATACAGACTAATCTGACTATGATTTTGGAAGTTTCCATATTCCAATTTGAACTTTACATCAGAGGCTTTGTGACCAGACCCAAGTAGGGCATTCAGCAAACTATATTGTTTGTTTTGAACAAATTTTTCATTCTATCCTGCTTATTTTTAAAGTCTTTTTGCACACAAAAAGAAAGAGTGCTGGGGCAAAGAAGGAAAGAAAGGAGTCCATTTGAAAAAATTACACTGCTAGATTACAGGAGTTGAAAGCTGGTATGTAACTTTGCTCCGGGTGATCAAACTGCTAATCAGGAATGCTGTCGGGAACAGAATGGAATTCCAAATAAATTAGCCATGTCCAAGAAGCCAATACAACACAGGATTAAGGCTCACAAAGAAAACAAATTTATTCAGCCTACTTTATCGGAATTCTTAATAACATGTACTAGTTTTTCTCATCGCAGTCTCAGCTCTTCCACTGGAACAGTGTGGAGAAGGAAAAATGAGTCACACTTCATAAATCATCTTTACTTGAACAGACACCTAAAATGTTATATACAGCAACACACACACTACAACTATATATAAGTACATATGCAGATCACAGTTACAGCATAAATGTGTATTTTACTCCTTCAATTTTATTTCCAGAGCACCTGCCCAAAGAAAAAGTGCCACACACATCTATGAAAAAGTACAAAGCTGAACAAAAAGGCTAAAACTGCACTGGTTTACCTACCAAAATGAACCTTGATATAGTAGCACATAAATCACTGAATTAACTAATAAGCTATTAAAAAAAATCTCTTTCCTATAAGATCATGTCATACTTCACATTTGTTATGAAGAGAAAAATTCTTATGTAGACATATTGCAGCAAGGAATACTATGGCTGAGGTACTGTCCGCAACTCAAATCTATATTCTATTTTTGCTTCTGAAAGGTTCCCAGAGAGACTTTACAGAATCATTTACGCCAAAATCACAGAAACATGTCCTTTAGTTTTAGTAGTTCCTTGAATTAGGATTTTTTTAAATTAGAATCTTTTTCCTCATCTACAAAACAGAGACACTCTTATCTATACAGTCAGTTGAAATAAAACTAATTAGTCTTTTTGAAACAAAAAAAAAGGGGGGGGGGGGGGAGATAAAGGACTCACATGAAGTACTCCAAGAAGAATCCAGGCATGTTTAGCAAAAACATCTTGCGAGAGAGTTGTATATATCATCTTGACTGCTGAATAAAGAATCACAAATGTATTTTAACCTCAAATCATTTTTTATCTAATAAACACACAAACTAACAGAATGGATGCAATGCTGCTAGCATTTACAGCGCTCTGCACAGGTACCTTGGGACCCCTGTGGGGATGGACTTCTCATAACGAAATTCTTTGAGTAAACTGCAAGATTAGTGCAAGTGTGACAGACTCATGTCTCTGGTGGTTCTCAGATGTGACACTGCCTGGCTTTCCAGATGACCAAACTGTACAAGCAATTTGACATACATGGTTAGTGTGTTAGGTATTTTCTAAAGACTTTTTGTCATAAATAAGGGGGACTCTCCAAAAACCACCATTGTATCTCTTCCCCTTTCCATAATGAAGCAAATTAAATGCCATTAAATGCTATTATCACTGTATGCAGGTGCTAAAGCGCTAAAAAAAATATTTATACCAAACACTGACTTAGTGCAAGATTCTCTGTCAAGTGGTTTTCCCTCCCTATAAGAAGATTTTGTAGAAGTAAGGAAAGAAAAGTATACAACTCTAAACCATCTTCTCCGGAAACGCATCTCCGGAGGGTGAGGGACAAATTATGCAAGTTCTTTGTCACACCCTTGGGACATGTCCCTGGAAGGGATCTGTTTACACCCCAACGCCTCCACTAAAGGCACGTAAATAACCATTTGATTTGAGTGAAATGTTTTAGAGGAAATACAAACCATTTTGTTTTCTCGGCAAAATAACCAAAAAAGCAACATTGTGCAACCAAAATTTTTCATAAAGCCCAGGGAAAAGTGTTTATCTTAATTTTCAAACGGGTCTCTAAATAAGAAACAAACAGATTTTTATTATTAGTCACTTAAAAAATGTATTTTCGTTCAAGGGAGAGCAGAAGAGAGATTTTTCAGCCAAAACAACTTGCCATTTTTGGTACAAATTTACAATTAGCTTCACAGTTGGGAGACCACATTTTTGGCAAATAAACTACTGGTCTTTAGGAGAATTAAAAAAAAAAAAAAAAAAAAAAAAAAAAAAAAAAAAAAGGAAAGTTACTCCATTCTACCTCAGTCTGGAAACAGTTGTGATACACTTTTAGTCTTCATAGGACTACTCATGTGCTCAAGCTAAGTGCACGTGCGAGTGCTTGCAGAATTGGGGTGGATTTCTACATTTCCAGAATGCAGATGTTGGATTTCTGAGTGGAGGAGGGAGGATGAAAACTGGCAATGAGCAGCACCAGTCCACTTACCCTCTCATGGCTGCCCATTGCCCAGTGAGACATGTTCTGGGTTAAAACATTAAGTATCTGGCTTTACAAAATAATGCCACAGATTATAGTTTGATCAGGCAAACACACTCTTTGTCGACCCTGAAAACAGGGTGCTTGAATTTGAGATTTCAGATTTTTTCCCTTTTAAAAATGCTCAAATAAAGCAAGTAGGTGAAAGGTAACTGTATCACTTTACAGACACAAGCTACCCTCTGATTACAACTAATTAAGATATTCAGCAGCCTTAAAACAATACCTTTTTTTAATCAATGAACCCAGACGGCATTCACAGCTTTTTGCGATGACAAATGCCCTTTGAAAGAGTTAATAGGCAAAGGTTTGTACTGGCAATGAATAGGGCTACCTTTAATTGATCCAAGAGCCTTAGAGAGCCGTCTTATAGCATGGTGATGTATTTGGGTTGCAAATAGGCCAAAAAAAGCATAAAGAAAATCTGTAAGACCATGAGACCTTTCATTTTTCACTGGGCGGGGGAGAACTGCTGAGGAAAATGGGACAACTATGATGGAGTTATCTTTGTGCTTAGGCACTTAAAATAGATAAAACAGCCGAAATTTTGAGGGAAAGAGAGGAAGTAATCAGGCCATAATTCTGAGAATAAATGTCAGGATGCATGAAAATGTACAAAACAAGGATTCTTCAGAAAGAAAGAAATAAAAAAGAGGAGATGACCTAATGGTATAAAGAAACATTGATTAAAGAAATACCCTGAGGGTGAAAGATATTCCATCAGCTTTAACAAACACTGCATGGCCTGCATTCCCGCTCAACTTCTTAAGTGAGAAAAAAAAAAAAAAAAAAAACAGTCTAGAGAAGAGGCAGTCACATGGATCCATTTATAATTTTTCCCCTCATTCTTTGTTCATCCTTTACACGTTTTTGTTCAAGATGCACAGGAAACTTGCACACAACGAGTGTCTCACAAAATTAAATAAGGAAGAGTTAATATCAAACATTCTCCCTTAAGGAGCCCAAGAAGAAACAAGATTTCATAAGCAAAATAAAATCAATTTACTCATCTTTTTTTCTTTCGGAGACTTATAATATATTAATGTTAGCTAATAATTATGAAGAAACTAGTCTGTCTATAGTCAAACTAGTCTTTCGTTATAAGCTCGATTTTGGCAGAATCTTTCCTCATTTAGCAAAGCTAAAACGATTTCTTTAAACTTTCTTATGTGCAAACTTTATGCCAAGGTAGAATTTTTCTGGAAAGTCTGTGACAAATCAGACAAGGAAATTCCTAGACTAAAACTCTTTTAAGATGGAATTACTGTGTAAGTAAATTATCAGTAACTTTGAGGTGCAAGGGGGAAGGGGAAATCAAATAGAAGGTTGCTGGGGTCTGAGTGGTTTTTTGATTTTTTTTTTTTTTCTTTTTTTTTTTTTTTTTTTTAGTTTTGGGATTTGGGCTTTTTTAAGGCAGAGAGAGGAAGACACTGCTCCTTAAAAACAAAAAACAAGATCAATAAAGTGTCCAATTCCTGTATATGCATCCAGATGTGTATTTATGTCAGGAAAGACATATCAAGTCCACTTTCACTTTGGAATAGAAAATGGTTAAGCTATCCTTAACTTTTTCTCAACTGTTCATCCTACAGCCATAGACATGTCCCCTTCTAACAGTAACTGAATAGAATGAAAATACTACTAAGGAAGTCTTTAATGGAGATCTGAGTAAAAGCTTAGGAAACACTGAAGTTACCTCTTCAAAACAGAGAGCCAAGATAATATACTTCAAATACTACTACATTCCCATTATGAGTATTTACCTCCTACAAGGAGTTTTCCCCTGCAAAGTTCTCAGCAACAGAGCAGATAAAAAGTTTCTGTCATAACTTCAAGAGTTTTTAAGTGATTATTCTAAGCCACATCACTGAGCATCATGGAAATACAACCGTACCAAAGTAAACCCCAGCTGCATCCTGCAACAAACCCTCACTTTAAGGCAGAAACATCACCAGGCAATCAAGAGAACTGGGACATGGGACATGTGGATAGTGACAATGTGTATATAGCCCATATACTGGGCTGTGCTGAACCTTGCCTCTTTCTGTGCAGAGAGATAAAATATTGTTCTATGTTTTGGGTTGTTTTCACTTTAAAAATTTCTTTGAGAAAGTCTTCTCCTTCTTCTATTCACTACCATGTTAGTGACTGAACCACCTTCCTTCCTTTGTAACTCGGAAGCCAGAATATTTCCTTCCACTATACTAGGTTATGTCTAAATTCCTAGCTATGAAGTGTTTTCTAAAAGAAAAATTAGGTTGTACAAAATACTGATTCTTAAAAGGACACTGAGCTCATGAGGAACTCTAAGATCAACCATTTTTTCTTTGTGCAGAGGATGCTAGATGGATTTTTTTTGTCCCCAAACATGCTGAAGTACCATCATTTTAGGAAAGAGAAAACATTCACATCACAAAATAACTTTGTCTGATAACACATTGTTTTACAGAAAAAAAGAGGCCAAATTCTGTCGTTATACTTTTAGCTGGTAGGGCTCAGGGAACACAACCAATACCTTCCCCAAAGGATACAGTTATCAAACTGCAGGCAGAGTAGCTCCATCAAGGCTCAGAGGATAGATAAGACTCCCTTACAAGTACAGAGAAGGCATGGGCAGTTGACTGGATAAGAGGAATCATTTCATCACTCGTGCCAAGAGTCATGAGACCCAAACTGTAAAAATTCGGCCACTGCACCAGTCCCACAGTAGCCGCTGGGAGCTTGGAAAGAGCTATGAAAGAAAATCACTAAAAGAGGACAAGTAAAACTCTGGGACATGAAGGAAGGACCTGAAAAGAACAGTACGAGAAAGTAAATCGGAGAACGGGAAACAGTTACTTAAAAGATATATGTTGCATTCTCTTACATTCCACCAAAATGACTCCGATCATAACAGCAGTTTCAACAACTAAGCTTTCCCCAACGCATGGTACAATCAGCCTATTTGTGTGCACTATGGTATTCAGGCTCACTTCTGCTGCTGCCTTTGTAGGCAGTCTACAGAAAAAGAGCCCGTATTCAGATTCTGTTTAGGTGCATTCAATTTCACTAAAGAACATGCTGAGACAGAAGGAGGCTTCTATGGCAAATACCAGCAAAATGTGAGCTATTTTCTTAAATCAAGCCTAACGTGTGCCTCTAGGTCAGGTTACACAGCAGCAAAACACCTCCCATCTGGAATCGTGTGTGGGAGCTGTTTAAAAAGGGCACGCCAACATAAAACTACCAGGAGGGCCAGAAAGTGAACACGATTGCAGACTGCTATAAATACACAGGAGACAGGTATATTCCCAAAGCTGTCAAACTAAAATTTTGAGCTCAGTGAATAAGCAGTGCCACACATGGCTTGCATATTACTGGATATACCTGCATAATTCAGTCTAATTGCATTGCTTCTCTGCACAGCAGATTGACCGACATTGTCATTAAATGCACTTTGCATGTTAAGTTCCCTCTCCAGGCTCTACCTCACCACGAACACCAAGCACCCTATATACACGTACATGAACTTATCTTTGACCAAACAAATACATTTTCCACTTTACTGATGAAGAAATGAGGGATAGACAGCCTGAGCAGAAATGAACCCAGATTTTCCAAGCAACATCTACTTTACAGCTGCCTCATAAAATTAATAGCCACAAAATATTTTTAAAGCCAGTTCATGTTTTGCTCTTAAAGGAGTATTTCTATATTTAGTTAATCTTCACACATACCCCCAACACTTACACACCTGGAACAACTGAAACATAAAGACTTAAAAGGTGCCAAAGATGGACCTTCCTTAGAGACAAGGTTAAAACTCAGTAGTTCCTGATCCTCAATACAGTGTTCAGGCAAGAGTTTCTCAATTTCCTTACAAACTAAAATAACTCTTACTGTCTCGAATAATTTATTTTTAAAAGTAATCCCAAGTAAGTTCTCCTTAAACATGAACTGAGCCTCTTTGCAAAAAATGCTCTTTAACTGAGCTTTAATTGCACTCTCCGTGATCTAAAATTCCAAGTCCAAACAGCACGCAGGAAAATAAAACCATAAGGTTTAGACAAAGGAGGTAGAAGCAGCAACAGGCCCAGATAGAGTTGTGCTTTCAGCCTCACAAAGATAAATCCTCAGCAACTCCAGACTGACAGAAAACTCATCTAAAAGCTCCAGGGACTCTCCTCAACTCAGCTAGGACACTAAGAATGTAAGCTTCGATCCTTTTTCTAAAAATCTGCTTCACAATTCAACATCTTTGATGTAAATCTTTTAAAAGACTGAGATGGCATCAAGTCAGGGACAGGATGGAGGGAAATGTGTTTCCGTCCATGAGGGAACCATTAGGAGGAAGGTTAATAGCCCTGGGCATGTGATCAAATTAAAGTTTGTGCCAGTTTCCCGAGGGTTTCCCTTGCCATCACCAGCTTCCCTAGACTGGGCAGCTCACCCTCATCTTCCTACTAAAGACAGCTCTGAAACAGAAACATAACAAACTGCTGGGGAGAAACAAGATAGATATCATGTAATTAACTTATATGGGTAAAATATGAAATAGGCAGTGGGAGCTTTCGAGTATCTTTGCCTTCAGAGAGATATAAACTTGCTGTACGTGCAGCTTTAAAGATGGGGAGGGAAGGAGCAGGAATTCGGACCTTCCCAACATGTGGATTGCAGCACTGAGTCTAAACAAGGCTGGAGTTAGCATTCAGAGCACACAGTGCAGCAGAGTATGGGAAAGGGATAGAGCAGCCCAAAGAGCTGGCGCCACTAACTGACGAGCAGAGCGCAAGTGATAAAGATTTACTGCGAGAGAGGAGGAAACAGTCCGCTGGCCCGATTAGAGCTGTGAATACCGAGTTGTTCAGGGAGGATTTTGCAGCTGACTGATCACAGGCTGTCGGAGCAGGCCTCGGACAACAGCTGCAAGGCTTGCTGGGCTGCAGAAACAAAGGGCGCCTAGCACGGTGCAAAGAAAGAGTTGACAGGTTGTTGTTAGCAGTGGCAAATGTGTGAGGTATGTCACTGTGTGTGAGACAGGGTGGGTTGGGTTGGTGGGGAAGGAGGGCAAGAAGCACAGGCAGTGCTTGGAAAAGGGGTGGGGGAGCAGAGACACAGGCTTGGTCAAAGCATTTTCCTAAAATCAGGCCGGTGTTTGTAAGGAGGACAATCACAAGGTCTGTTTACTGCTGCCAAGATGAATTAGCCCATCGTCTCATTTATAGGGCGAATCCGGTGGCACAGACTATAAGGTGCATGGCATTAAAGGGACTAATTAGACGATTCCGGCAAATCTGAATTAAGACCTTTTCTTTCTTTGAAAGCTGGAAAGCATTTCTCAGGACTGCAGTCAGATGGCTTGGGTTTTGTTGCTGGGTTGGGGTTTCCCCCCCCCACCCCGTCCTGAGAAGGGATATCTTGTACAGTTTCCTAACTCACAAGGGTCTGCTCTAAATTCTGCTCTGGGCTTGAAGAACAGTTGTTAGGAAACGCTGGCATTTACATCATATTAAAAAAGGTCCAAAACAAAATCCTGGATTCTGCAGGAATTCAGCTCCCAGTCCAGGGACAAACTTTGCAGCTGGTCCCTCCTGTTACAGTGGGTTAAATCAGAAGCCCACATATAAATATACCTGAGCTAAGGGGCAACAGCTGAATTCTCAGTCACACACATAAAATGATCTAATTTCTCAAAAGTAGGCCTCTAACTCCTCCATCTTCACTGTTCCCATCCCTTCCCCCCCCCCCCACCAAATAATAATAATAATAATACAAATACAGTGTCTGTAACCAAGTGCTTTTCCCAAGCAGCTCCCTGCTTTCTGGAGCTATGGTTCACTAAGCTTGTGAGTGCTGGGTAGGAATGTATCAATGAAATCCCAGAAATTATCAAAAACAGAACCTGTCAAACAGCAGAACGTAGTTTCAGCTTCCTACTTGGGAGCAAGTTTAGGATTCACGTCTGGAAATCTGGCAACATTTTATTCTGATTGTGACAAAAACAAAACGTTGCAAACACCTCTGAATCAATGGTGCATGCTGTTTACACACAACTGCTATATTACAGTGGTCACTATTAAAATATTTTACAAGCAGTTAATGTTACCATGGTATTCACAGGATACTAAGAAAAGAGAATACCATGAATATCACAGAAACATTAAGCACTGAAAACTGAAAATATCAGATGTTTCATAGCAGTTAGTGACACTGTAGAAGAATAAATTTCTTGCTTCTTTACACATCTATTACTAACCAACAAATAAGAGACACTAAGAAATTGCAATGCCCTTTATAGCATTCAATCAATTATACAAACAAATTCTATTTTGATTTTCCTCTTCTAAATGGTCTCATGGACCCAGTTACCCTAGCCCCAATAGGCAGCACTTGATACACTGTAAAGGGAATTCAGAACAAGAGGCATTTCAAGGCTTCTAACACACAGCTCCATTCTCCCAAAATATCAAAAATACCAGTGTGCAGAACACTCCATCTAGGGGCAGAAATGTAATGCAAAGTTTCCTAAGCTTTTCCTTTGACATGTGTTAACCTCATTCTGCCAGGACTGAGTTCATGAGAAATAATCAGACATTTCACAGAAGTTCCAAATAGTTGTTCTTCAGTATGAGTCTATAGATTTTTACTTTTTATTATTTTAAATACAGAGCTTCCAGCTTGAGTTTCCGCTTAACAGTGATGAAGAACACAGGTGCTACTTTTATGCATCTACCAGCAACCAACTTATACTTTAAACTACAAATACTATCTTAGAGGCAATTTATAATCCATTTTATCCATATGCTCAAAAATTTTAGCTGAACAAGGGTGGCCAGTGAACTCAACTGCAAAGAATAATGAAATGGCTGAAGAAAAGTTTAGGAGCCTATATTTTAGGATATAATTAGGCTTCTACTGAAGTCAAAGCAAAGCCTGAATTTGACTTTGGGGGAGCAGCAATGACTCTGTGGCATAGGCATACTTTTGAATAAAAAATTCTCTGTGTACCTGGACCATTTAATATAACTTGTGTTTAATATTAGTGCATAGGATTTGTTCAGCAAATGCATTTGAGAGCTACATTTTATAGACATAGAGAAACAACAAATTTGCAGTCTCAGAATAAATGGCAAAGATACAGTAATGCCAATATTTCTTTTTCCTGTTTTGGAAAAAAATTATAGCAGGTACAATAAGTCCCTCTCCTTAATTATATTTTTTTCTTTATATAAATCACTTCCAGGTGAAAAGTCTGCACCAATTTTCTTTAGAAAGCAATGGGTTACAGCTTGTCCATACTGTTACAGCTTTTCATTGCACTGTATCTTGCTCTTTGTGCCTCTGGTACAGTGTGACCATTTTTGAGGCCAGCGAAGCACTTCAGAAAGCAATCAGATCACTTCCTACATTTGCCTTCATAAGTACCTGTGTTTGATCACCTTCATTCTTCCTGTTCAGCCCACTCAACTGCAAACTTCATATATAAATGCGAAAGCTAGAATTTTCTAGACACCACTTTAATTTTTCAAATAGCAATCCAATTACCAAGCAAATTGGCACATGTGCCTGGTTACATAGTGACTTGGCACTGCCTCCACTCACTGCTGGCAGTGATGAATGTGTTCCCCCTTCGTCCTCCTCGTCTATCTGCTCCAGCCTCCGAGCCAACACCAGTGACCACATAAGGAGAGTGCCTGGCAGCTGCAAGCCTGAGGTGCCAAGAGGCAGATTGTATTCTGTAGCAGCAGGATCTGGGTCTGTGACTGGCTTCCTGGCTAGTCTTTTGTAAGACCTTTTCCATGGCCTCTAGGTTGGTTCTAATGAAGCCTGTAGAAATGCCTGCAGGGAGCTGGTATAGAAGTGGGTTAAGTCAAAGGTTTAATTTAGTTTCTAAAGTGAAGTGAATGTATATTGGCCTTCTTTTCCCACCCTGCAATTATACTCCTGCCACATTTATGAGAAAAAACAGTATTCAATCAACAATAGGAGTGCATTCCTGGGTATATCTGCACTGCACATTGGGGCAAAGATCCCCAAGCCAGCATCAATTAACTTAGCCGCAGAACCAGAAGCAATATAGCTGTGTTTGCTCGGTGTGACACCCGAGCTAATTAACTATGTATGTCAGTAACAGAGCTTTACTGTTTCTGGCACTGAAGCTAGTATCCCTGTGTGGTAATCTACTGCAGACATGCCAGCTCACTTGGAGGTAACCTGGGGGCTCTCTAGTATGATGCTGTCTTGCACCACAGAGATATGTTTAGTCATACCCCATGAACTGGCAGAAGTTTGCTGACCTCTTTATACCACATGAGAGTGGCAAAGCTATAGATGTGGTAACAGTAAAACTGTTCTCTTCCATCCCATTCACATTCTTTCATCACTCACAACATGATGGTTACAAAGCATCTCTCAGTAATGTGTTAAGCACCTTGAGCAGCATCTGTCAACGTGGTGGTTTCTAAATTTCTCTCTTCCTTCTCCTAGGGCAAAAATCTGGACAAAGATACTTTAAAATATTTCTCAGACTTGCATTTTCTGCCATTTTTAAAGGAATTTGGGGTCTCAGCCCACAAGAGAATTTCTTTAGACTGTTAAGTAAGCCATTTTCAGGTATTTCAATGCAGCAGATAAGAACACTCTCATGACAAGACATTTTTTCTCCATCCAGGTTTCTCACGAACTCCAAGAAACGAACTTTCTTAAAATAAATAAATCCCAAAGACCAGAGATGCACGCTGATCCCTGTAAGACAAGCAAGCTTTGGTGAAGGTAAAAAAACAAAACCCCCAAAACCTGCCAGCTACTCCTCTTTTGGAACCACACCCCAGGCATACCAAGGAACTATTGGAAAGAATCAAAGTTATTTGTCTAGCAACTTTCTGATACAAATGATAGTCTTGAAGATACCTAAGTGTACACTAGAATATTTTGCAGTGTTTGCTCGCTTAGACTTTATCTATGAATACAGTTCCTTGTTACAGATGGATTTTTTTCTTTCCTTTTTTATTCTTTTTTTAAACTAGGTATGTTGACAGAGGTACTCAATGAGATCTCTGATCTGTGACTACTAGATTACAGTTAATAAATTTTCTTCGAATATCATTTAAGAGTTTTAACAGTTCGGCTGCCTTTACCGATGTTTATCTCACTTGCACTCTGTAGACTGATAGGAAGCCCAAGATCCTCTACTGACTTTCTAGACAACAAAGCCGAGTTCTAATTCCAGGAACTACTATAAGGATTTGTAGAGTTCCTCTTCAAATCTAGTTACCCCATCTCTCAATGCTGACTTCTCATAATGCAGCAAACACAACGATATATTTTAATGCATATAACTTTCCAAATATCTGTTAGTACAAATGCACGTAAATACAGTAAGCATTGAAGGGTGACATATGATGCCCCCATTTTCCCACTATGCTCTCTGTCCTTCCTGCAATTTTCCTGGGTTACTTAGGGATTCACTTTCAACAAACAGGGCTAAATACTAGTAAGTATGGGGGCCATTTGGGACAAAAATCATTATATCCAGCCCACCTACTAGTCTAGTCTGTGGGAAAGGTGTCTGTCCATCAGAGTCCAATGAAAAAGCTCTGGTGACTTGAGGGGTTTACAGTCAGACTCCTTCAGAAAAGCAAGCAACTTGTTTTGATTAACAGCTTTTAGCCTGTTCTACAGACCCCGGGAATCCTTGGGATGTTTCCAAAGGACCACAAAAGGTAAAGTATACACAGTGTCGGTAGGCTTCATTGTATTATTCAGGGATCTGTACCTCTGTATTTCAGCGATGTCCAAATGAAGGATAAAAACCTCAGCGCTGTAGAAGAATGACGTGTGGTCCCTATTGTCATCTTCAATTCCTACTGCAGGAGCAGGAAACCAAAGTTGAAACGGGACCCATACTCCTGGCTACAGGCCTATAAAGCACAATGAAGAGTTAGTTATCCAGAACAGCACATAAGCATGTGCTTAACACAAGGCATGTGAATACCTCAAATGCACAAAAGCTCACATGCTGAAGTTAGTAACATTGCTGTAGCCAAGCTGTGCTGAGAGTTAAGCATGCACTTAAGAGCTTTGCTGGATGGCAGCCATTTACAGATGTACAATCAGTACAGAGACATGTAGGCAGAGACTTCCTTTAATGGGTCCACTGACTTCTCTTTTTCAAGATACATATTTGGTTATTTTCATTAGCATACTTACAAAACAAAATACTCCTCCTATGATTACATCTCAGATGCCAGCACATGTATCATTTTGCCCAGAGCCCTTTGTTTACTGCACTTAAAATTCAGCATCAGATGAACAATTCTAAAATCAAATGCAAAAAACCATTGAAATCTGACAACACAGAACTGTCCTTATTCCTGTTCTCGTGCTTTGACTTTTGTTTGTTTACTTTAGAGATGCTGACGGATGCTTGTCTGCACATAGTGACAACCACTAGCAGCAGTTTGAAGATTAAGAAAGAAGAGAAAGTAGAAAAAAAACAATGGAAAGGCAGTAAGGGCACTAAGTTGTTCTGTGTGGGATGGGCATCAGACATATGTTCACTACTCCTGTCACAGTGCAATCAAAGCAGCCCTATGCCACTGCCAAAAACTGCAACAGGTGCCAAAAGATTATGGCATCCTAAGGCACCAGCTCAGGGACTGATCCAAATCCCAGAAGTCAATGAACATCTTTCTCCAGATGTCAATTGTTTTCAAATAGTTCCTCTCATTTATTTCCAATGTGAGATGCCAGGGGGCAAACAAATCAGGAGGCAATCCTCTGATTTCACCAGTATAAACCCTGGACAGATGCCAAAGCCATGTGCAGACTCCTAAACACATTTGTAAGGTAATTCATATTTTATATTCACAATAAGATATCTTCATGCACAAGGAACTATTAAAACAGAGCTTCTGGTTACATTCTCTCCAGCACATTATAATGACAGCTCCATGCCAGGAGCAGCCACATGGCCTAAAGGTGCCAAGCTGGCAAGGATACTCTCTCTCAGCATTTGGCATCCAACCCCTTGGCAAACCCTGCAGCAGTTGTGCTTGGCTGCTTTTGGATCCGTCATGTGGTCAGGCTGCTGATAGCATAGGAGGGTGCTGCGTCCTCTGGGCACCATTTCACTTAACACCTGTCTGATTCAGAGGAATGTGCGCACATGGAGAGTAAGATCCCCACACAAATCCTCCCAGAGACCCAGAGCACATGCTCCATTTGTTACTGAAAGGGGTCGTTTCCTCAGACCCACAAGTGCTTCCCCCCCCCCCTTCCCTTTCACATATCTGTATACTGCCCTTAGAGGGTCCTACATCCTGCCATGCATTCCACATGTGTTGGACGTTTGCTCTGTGAACCAGGAACACAAAACATAGCCTTTTTGTATATAATGAAATCTCATATTTTACTGTGCTCATATAAAGCCATTTCTTTGTAAATCAGACTTTTTTTATTTGTGACATTTTAATGATCTACAAATGTCTGGTATAGATGAAAGGAAATGATTACTTCCAGGTCACCTTGCAGTAATACTTCTTGATGGGCACCATAATTCCAATTAAACTGAGTAATAAGGGGCAGGGGGAGAAACCCTTCAAACATTTAAAGTGCCACTGAAGCAGAAATATTTTAAAAGGAAAACATAAAAACACACAAGCATGCTGCATTTACCACAAGCTACAAAACACTTGAGTGGAGCATAGAGAAGAAAATTCAAAGATCTTTTTCCACGGGGGACTATGCACAAGATGTGGCTGTTATGAGATGCAGACAGCAAAAATGTAACTCTGTGCCCCCTCCCCACAAACACCATGCATCATTGTAGTGAACATGATAATTTTTCATATTATAGGATCATGTCTGACTTGAGTCACAAACACAGTCAGTGAAATAATCCAAAGCCTGACCCTAAGAAGTACGTGTTAAAAACAAAATTACCATCACAGATATGCCAGACATGGCTCTCCAGCAAGGCCCAGCACCACTATGGCAGTGGTGGAGTAGGTGTGCAGAGAGGAGTGTTGAAATTTTTAAAGAGCACCTCTCAAACTTGTGCCTATTTAAAAGCACCATAATCAGCCTTTTGCTTTCATAAACTGCATACACTGATGTATCCAGTACATTCAGACACTTTGAGCATGGTTTTCTTTGGATCAGAGAGTCTCTAAAGCCTGTGAAATAAATGCAGTTCTTCAGTTACAAAGCTCAGTCACAAAATAACTGCTATTATTTACTCTACCGGGAAGGCTGAGGGTACCTGTCTCACCCTGACTGGAACTTAAAAATAAAACCCAAGATTTCAGTGGTCTGCTTCAAGCTCTACTGTCTTCCTGCCATATTCTTACAGTGTTTTTTATTCTGCAGCAAGCTTATGGCCCACAATCACCATCCAAGACCTTACTCCAGGCAGACTACCAATACAGGTACAAAGACTCCCACTGCCTGTAAATTTGCACCCGTCAGTGTCCCCGTTTAGCCACAGCAATCAGAAAGTCACTGGGCTGTCCACATGCAAAACAAACTTCAAGTCACTTGAATCGAAGATGGGATAAAACTTACAAAAATTACTCGTCCTATGTCTCATTCTAGCATCAGATAACCTTTTTTTTTTTTTGGGGGGGGGGGGAAAGATGGCTTTGGATTTTTCCCCCTTTTCAAACTGTTCTTCACTATCCATTAGAAAAAAGCTTCTCTTTCCCCCATCCCTGAAACATATGCTCTCTTCAGAACACCATGGTGACGCACAGGATAGACACAGGGACCGTGACAAATTTAAGACCCAGTATCTTGGAGCCTTTCTTGGCTATAAGCCAAACTTTTCTGGACCGGAAAGAACTTTTCAATAAGGCATTTTGAGTAACAAATTCAGCATTAACCCTTGGGAAGTAAGAAAAATCCCTACTTAAAATTGTTCTTCAGTTACATACAGAAATGTATTTTTCATTCATTTTTAGGAGTTTCTGTAAGAACTTTATTCTCCATTTCTTTTTTTCTCTGTGGTCTAGGCAGTTTATTTTACTGTGATTAAAGCACCTGGCTTTTGGAGTGAGGGAGACAAAAAATAAGTACTAAAAAAAATGTATAAAACTCTCTAGCAGCATTCCTAGAATAGTTTTTCTGCAAAGTACATGGCATGTTCAGAACACATGATGTTGCAGCACAAAGATTTTGCTGGCTTCACTGCTTAGTGTGGTCGTCTCAGACTGAAGCCAATAAACCTATACACCATATTGTCATTTATCTTCAATCTCTGTATACAAATACGCTCATCTTAAAAAGCAAGCTCCTAATACCTGCACAAATTCACAAGCTGAATTCATGTTATATTATCTTTCCTTGAAAATAATAACCTAAGCACAGGGCACTAGATATTACTCTTGGCAACTAAACGGGGAACAAGTATGTACAGAGCCTCAGAATAGCTAACAAAAAAACAAGTTGGGGAGTAGACGATTTGCTTCTGATATGTTCATGGCACCTCCTTTTTCCAGCAACTTGGTGTTCAGTATCAGGAGCAGATTTGCTCTCATAGGAGTCATAGTTGGACTGAGCCCTTGAATGAATGCAACATATAGCACAGCTTATATACAAACTGTGTGGAAGACCAATGAAAGAAAAAAAAATGTCAAAATCAGAAAACCCTCCACATATGTAAGCCTTCTATACGATTTTACTAGACCTTGCCAGATGTTTCCTTATCATAATATACTTCCCTTATTAACACGACTAAATAAATAAAACTTTCCCAAATCAAATCCTGGCCATTTCCCCATTTTACACTTAACAAATTTTCTCAGGTTTATGCTCTCTTTTCAGCATGCAATTGAGAGCTTCTTCATGATATCATGCCCATTCGGGAATTTGTTTTTTAAAATAGCTATTGTGCCATGACAAGGGTAGAACACTGTTTTAAAGGGCTGCTGACTCTGGATAATTTATATGCTAATTTCAGAATGATTCTTTCTACATTAAATAAGGAGCTAAGGAATGTTCCAAAGGTCTAGACAGACCATACCATTAACAGATTAGGTAAATCAACGCTAATACTGCCCACAGCATATTACACCGTGTGAACTTTCTTCACTGCACACACTTTACTAATTTTAGTTCCACGTGGTTCCTCAGCTGACTGGCCAAAATATAAACTACACCAGCTCCCAAAAGCCTCCCTATGCCATCTTGACCTTGGACTTGCCTTTAATATTAAACTTGAAGAAAAAAATGAATTAGTAACACTTTTTATTCAGGGTACATTTATAAATGGTTTATAAAGGGTTAATAAATGATTACTAGCTCACAGAAATTTTAAAAATATGGACAGCTATGAACAATAACCATTACACATCTAATAATAAATGAGCTATTATTTAGAAAGTAATAAAAATAACAGAAAATAATAGAATAACAGAAAATACAGGCCTGTAAACTCTGGCTTGAACTCCATCAATGTAAAGGCTAAGCATTGCAAACAAATCAAGGTCTTCAAACTTGTTTAAACACTGACAGATCTTCTAGAATTTATTAACAGTATTCTGAGGTTATTATTGTTTTAAAGGACAAGGCAAGTCTGGCTCTAAGTTTAGATCTTATACAAGCAAACTGTTATAAAGCCTTAGAGTAACAGAAAGATTTCCAGTTTTTATTTTACTTGCAATAAAAATGGAGTTTAAACAAATTCTCCTATGGCATATGTAATCTTAACAATACAGAACTGAAAAACTCAAAATGAAACAGGCATCACTAAATCAAAATAGAAGTATCATAAAATAGTAAGATCAATTGAATTTTTTTAATTTCTCCTGTTCCTCTATCTTAGCTGACAAGCTAAACTGCTGAAACAAGGCATTGATGCAAAATATGATGCTGAGTTTAAATGCTTAGCTGTCATGAAAGAAACTGTCACTAAATGAAAAAAACATCATTGTTCAGAGCACTTGCAGCATCATGCGCATCACTGCCATATGATCTGGCAAGTTCTTGCAACGTCACTTACTAATAAATTCTAAGGTACTAAATACCAGGAGGTACATTTACAACACGAAGATCCCATCTCTTTTCAAATGAATTAAGAGCTTCAGGTAGACTTAGTTTTCATTTTTCCCGGTTGAAGTGTTTGAGAAGTTATAACAAATGCATACAATAAACAATCTTGTAATGATTTCTTTTAATAGCAAATGTAACATTTTGGAGAAATTGAGAGTTGTGTATTAAGTAGCAAGCGTTGGGCATGCACCTCCTCTCAATAACTGAACTTCCACTGAGTGCCAAGCAGTTGGATTAGGTATTGTGTTTACAGTATGGGTGCCAGCAAACTCTCTTTTCCCCATTCCACATCACATGCAACTAACTATGATTAGTGCACCAAAACTTAATTATAGCATAGGCAATCTCTCAGCAAATACAAAGCGCAGCCATATAGAAATCAGTACCAGCAGGACCCCAAGACCTGAAACAGCTAACATATCACACACCGCTAACACCACACTTTGCTATACATCAAATACCTCAGTCAAATGACTCCTGATAACGATCAATGATGTTAAATTAGCAGCTTGGCTACTGGAAAAATTCCAAACTTTACCTTCCAGCTACAGGAACGAGGAGGATATACGCGAATGCAATCTTTGGCAGGGAAAGGTACATTGTTTCACTGCTGTGGGAAAATACTTAATGCTTAAACATTTCCTTAAAATAAGATTACAATGAAATATTAGAGGTAGCACTATTAATGATAATCAACCTTCCTGGCTAAATAAAAAAATAATTCCAAATCCATCTCCAATCTGCAGGAAAAAAAATCTAGTGTTTCATGCCCTCATGTTTTATCTAAGCACTTCAGCAAAGATGCTGATGAGAAGAGAATAGGCCCTTGTGTGTTTTGGCTTTTGAAACTAAAGGAAGTTTCCGGCTCATCTGCTTTTTCCTCACTTCCACTCCAATGAACAAGGGAGAAATTAACCAAATTTTGAAAAGGTCAGACTATAACACTTGTAGCATACCAAAAATGCAAAACCTTACCTTCTAAAGCTATTTCTGAATAGGGAAACTTGCCCCCATTGGCAGATTCAGCCAGCTCCTTTTCCTTCACCAATCTACTCAGTCCTCCACAAAAGATACCATGCCAAAAACAAAGCAAAATAGCATTAAAAAAACAAAAAACCCCACACACTACAGCATGATTTCAGTACATTAAGTACATCATTCACTCTGCTTCTCTGTATGTCATTTCCCCATGCTGTCCTGTCTATTTAGAGGACAGTTTTTTTAGAGCAGGGATTGTTTCTGTTCTGTGTACTTACAGAACTTTGGTACAACACAGGCCCAATCTTGATGAGGCTTTAGTCACTACAAAAAAAGCTGACAATAAGAAGAAATTGTCTTTCTTCTAAGTAAGTACTCTCCAGAGTGAGGCCAAACATTTTTATCCATCTTCGCAAAAGAAACCCTAGAAAGCACCTAACAAACATACAAAACATTTAATAATATAGATAAATACTTATTTCAAATTTTATATTATGAAATCTAATGAAAAACCCATTCTTGGCATCTCTGAAATAGTAAATCATGGTGACAAATTTGTTTTTATTCAAGTCTTGCTCATTTATCATTTCAGAGTATTTAGCAGTGATTTATACCTGCTCACAGTTGCTCCTTCCCTGCACAGAGCTGCCTGGATATAATTAGGAAAACATTCAACTTGTAAAAATTTAACATAGAAGGTTGTATCTGGATATAGAAAATTGCAAAAGACTCGGGAAGACACTTAACTCTGAAAACCATTGTTATAAATTTATAAAGCTTTTCCCGAATATACAACAGCTTTTAAGTTTTTTTAACTGATAGTTTCATAACGATTATGCATTCAATTTTCTTAGTGGCAAAGCACTTGGAAAATATGAAAAGCTAGGTTATATGTATGTTGCCAATCCGCTTTTTAAGGTCAAAAAACCCACCATCACATCCTTTGCTATTTTCATAATATGTCATATGTCTTACCAAGGCTACTGAAATCATTGCAAATCTTTCAGACTCTTCAGTGGACTGAATTGGAATCAAAAACTAATTCCATTTTCTACAAAATAGCACAAAAGTAATTTTAGCACAAATTCTACAAAGTAACACATGATTTTCTTAAATTCTTAAAATAGGAATTCAGAATCCCAGTCTTCTAGGAATAAGTTTAGTGGATTATTGAAAGGACTATCCCATTCTGAGATGTCAAAAGGATCTGCTTTCCTTCCATGCAGCTCAAGTGTCCACCGTAAGCTATGTTCTCAACTACAAAGTCTTCTTAATCCGACTTAGTAGGGCACGCAACAAGAACAGTGGAAGAACTTACCCAAGTAGCCCACGCTGAGCAATCAGCCAGGGCTACTAAAGAAAAAGATATCAATTTCAGATCAAGACCAAGACTTATCTAATCCTCTCCCTTCTGTGGGCCAAAACGCATCAGGCAGATCTAAAAAGCTTAAGACTGCTCATTTCAGAAAGATATTCACTTGGCAGCTCAGAAGTAAAACAACCATACTCCAAAATGCCATACTGCTTAAAAAGCAACATCTCAAATTTCTTTCTTATGTGAACATCACTCAGCTATGGAGAGGATGTACCACTCAGCTTAGCATAGCAGGCTATGCAGCACACATCACATGTTCAGAAAACGCAGAGTGGTTTAGAATGATGGTCAAAAATGTGGCGGGAATATTTCTTTTGGGAAGGGAGTTCAAGTAGCTTATTCATGAATATAAACTGAATTAAGTAGGAAGCAAATCCTTCAGCCTTCTGTCCGTGATTTTATGGAGGAGAAAAGAGACAAAACGATGGAAACATTTTACAAATAATACATAACCATTAGTTACTTTTATACAATACCACATGAAATTCCAAGGGTCCGTGCTACACTTGAAATGAGGCATAAAAACCCGATATGTAACTAGGCCATCTCAAGCACCTAACTTACTACTGAATGAGGACAATGAGTTGGGACTGAAACAAGAATTAGGACAATGAGTTGGGACTTAAACAAGAATATTCATAGTGCTGAAGAAGGAGAATCAGAGATGCTTCTTCAGGCACATATGATCAGGATTTGCATGAAGTGTTCTAGTTTGTTTAATACAATCACAAGGATTACCAACAGATATTTACTGCATGTACTGATAACTGTATCACTCACTGCCAACATATCTTGTACCCAGAGTACATTCAAGTGGAACTACTCTTTACAATTTCACGTTTCAGTTTTACTGGGAAAACACTTCCGCCATGAGCACAATACACATACCAGAACACTAAGACACCTCCAACTGCCAAATGCTAACAGTGCTCATCTGGCCGCACATGTATTGCATTGCTGATCTCTGTCTACATAGAGAGGTCACTTTAGAGTAAAACTGCATTAAATCTCAAAGTACCCCAAAAATATACTAATACTTTGAAGGCTTATGCTGACCCACTCCAAAACAACACTGCCTTTTCTGTTTGCTCAAAAATTTGTGTAGAGACTTTCCTGATTACACAGTCAGAAGCCTTGTAGCTTAACTGATCTTTCATTAAAAAAAAAAACACAAGTCACTGAGCCCAAAAATACCCTCTGAAACATGTCAGGTTTCACGCAATTTGACTGAATGCAATGCAGATCGAAGGGAACCTTCAGGAATTCGTGCTAGTGTTACTAGCAGATCTGACTTTTGGTTGCAATCACTAAAGCTGTAAGGACTCTATATGTTAGGCAGCACTCATCTTACAGATCTTCATGCTGTTTTTTTTTTAAACGTGTTGTTTTTACATCTCCTAGAGGTTTGCCCTAAGATAGCATCTTTCACAGCAGCCTGCAGAGGTACACACGTGATTACCAGTTTTCCAGCTGCCATCTTCCACCCACTGGAAACTACCAAATCTCTTTGACACAAGGAAGTTTAACCAGCAGAAAGAAGTGTTATCCTCTCAAAATAATCCTTAGAGAAGGTAAGAATATCAACGTAAGCTTGTGGTAAACTAAAAATAAGTTTTACTCTTGTCAGCACGTAAAATAGGCACGGGATAATGAGTGTGGTGGGTTTTTTGCATTCATGTTGACAGACACCTGAATGGGGAGAAAATGAAAGCCAGAAACAATCTGTTCAAAAAAAAAAAAAAAAAAAAAAAAAAGTCTTGAAGAGGACATGAGACATCAATAATAAAACAAGCAGTTATAATGGACTTCAAATTGCCGTAACTTCTTCCTAGTATCAACTCTTCTCTCCCCAAACATTGTTTTTGTCCAAAAGAAAATAAATTCTGCCGTGTGCACTGCAAACAAAAATTGATGGGATCACATTACATTTCTATCATCAGTTCATTCCCTCATCACAGGTTGATGTAATACTAAAATGGTTTCAAATAAATTCTCCCATGATACAAAGCTCAGTGTTGTTTCTACCATCTTGTTCTTACTGATGACTGTATCCTTAGCAAGAGTGTTAGTCCGTGCCACAGAGAGATATTGCAAGAGTTTGTACCGTTAAGCCTCAGTACCGTTGTTCCTATCATTTCTAGTTTACACATCAACGTTCTGCAAAAATCAATTGCACAACATGGAACAGAATAACAGAACACTGCTCAAGAGGACATTTGCCCACTATATAGGCAAATTCAAAACACAGAGAATTGTGTGGAACCAGAAATTTGCACGAAAACTACTTTAACCAAGTAAAATGTCAAAGATGGACTGATTTCACTATAATTAAATCACTGCAGATAGAATGAACAAGATCATCTAATGTAACATCTTTCTGATGTTTTCTATGGCCCAAATACAAGCAACAAATCACTGCCTTAATACTGTCTTTTGTCATCTGTTCTCTATTTTGTGCCTTCCATTTAGCAGCTGCCTTGCCTAGAACATCCATCTCCTAAAAGCTCTCTAAGCAATGCGGTAGTTTACACTTCTGAAATCATATTACATAATTACTGCGAGAGGTGTGCTCATTTTGACCTGTGCTGATGCATCAAAGCCTGCCCCCTCTCTCTGTGTTACCGTGACAGTAAGTATCACTTAAAGTACCTGTGCTTTCTCCGACTCCCTCTGCCATCCCTGCTTCCCATACACAAAGGCACAACCACACTGGCATATGGTTTAACCACAAAGCACAAAGGCAGGGTGTACTTCGTGAAGACCTGTGGAATTTGTCTCCTGCTTCGGGTTTTCCAGAGCTAACCTCCAGGTCACACTGCAAGACCCACATGTGCTCCAGGGCTTTTTCTAGACAGGAAAGGAAGAGGAGATTACTGGCTGGCATGCTGAGAATTTATGGGTTACAGAAGACTTGCTACTCTTTAGACTGTTGCATTCAATTAACTGTAGCATTTATACAGGTAAGCGTCTACTTCTTGGGATAGGTGTGTAAAACTGAACAAATTAACTAGACCTTCATGTAATGGAACAGATTTCATTTCCCACATTCTCAATTCATTTTGTAAGCTTTTCTGGGCAGAGGATATCTTACATCTTGCTTATCAGCTAATGCATTAACTTCTAACAACCATCTTCAGCAGTAGTGTGTGCAACCAAGATGGTAATATCATTTTAGAGTCACCATTTTTCACAAAGTTCCCAACAGTGCTCAAAACGGGGTGTAAAAATAGGCTCTATGAAACTCAATATGAGGCAAAAGCCCTTATCCCTCACAGAAGCTATATGCTACCAAATCGTGAAGGTTAATAAAGGCTCCTCAGGAGCTGGGACCCAGGAAACGCTACCCTGCACATGTATGAGAGATGCAGGGGCAATTACTGAATTTAAGCTCAGTGAAAGCCTGGAAACAGGAGTAGCTCTGCTCCTTTCTTCCTGTGGATTGTGGGCCTTCGCTTCAGTAAGGACTCCCATATCCAGCTGAGTTTTGAACCAAATTGAAAACAGTGCGGTTCAGAAGATCTCACTAGTACAGAGGTAAAGATCTTGACTTCAAAGAGTATAGACCTGGTGGCTCGCATTCAGCCCAGAACCAGTAGGCGCTATGGACCAAAACTCTGCCTGCTACAGGAGCAAGCTATTCTCAAGGTAGTCTGTCCAAGCTACTTGCCAGAAGTCTGTTGGGGCAGCTTCTTACATCTCCTTCAAGCACCCTAAATGTGGGCATTTCCCCCAGAATTGGCTGCATCTTCAAAATAAAGCATGCTTCTATGGCATAGCACTGCACACATCACTATTCAGCTTCTGCTTCTCAGAGGATTGCTTCAAGAATGAATTGTTAGTGGGACTTCCCAATCACAGAAGAAGAAATTAAAACCCACTGGAGGAACACTTCTCTACAGTTGCCCCCCCCCCCTTTTTTTTTTTTAATTTTTTGTACCTGTGCAAAATATCAAAAGAAAGAAGTTAATTCTATTCAGTCACCAAATTTCCAAGTGCCCATAAAGTATTAGAAAAACAGCACCTCCAGAAGGTAAAAATTGGTGGAGAGATGCAGGACAGTCAGTTAGAAGGGATGATTTTTATTTAGAATAGCAGCAACTCACAGCTTAGCAAAAACTAGCAAGGTTACAACTTCATGATATGTATGATGAAAAGGAAGCGAGCATGCTTGTACAAACACATACTACAGCTTTATGTATATAAAGCTTCTTAAGCATATAACCCACTCCTTCATATGAAATACATTATGAGGTACACAGCATCAGCCCTCTTTGGTACAAGCAGAAAAAAAGTTAACAAAAAAATAGAGCAAATTCTCAATCCCTTCATTGAAATGAAAAAAAATACACTGAATTTAGATAAAAAGTTCCAAATTCAGGAAAAAGACATAATTTTCAAGTCCTTCAAGCACTGTCCAAAAATTTCAGTGAAAATAGAAACCCGGTATTTAAATTATAGAATACAAACGGAGGTCAACTCCTTTTTCCTACAGATAGAAGACGACACTATCATGCTTCTCATGTTTTTCTTACAAAGACAGTCTTTGCCAGTTTTACTCCAATAAAAACATTAGTATCTTTAGGGAAGTAAAACTGGCTGATGCTAGCCATAATTAACAGACCCATTTGGTTCTCTCCAGCAGAAAAATAATTTAGAAGCATTCCAAGGCTTTACTCACACCACCTACGTATGTAAGAAACAAGCTTGAACCGCCAGGGATACAGGATCTAATTCTGGAGCTGGGAGTTTTAGTAATCACATTATAACTGCTCGCTACTCTGTCACCGAGCTAAAATCTGCAGAGGCCCCAAAGGGACACAGTATGTATGTGCATATGTACATGTATGTCATACACAAATACAGTTTATATATATACACACATACACAAACACGCATCTATATATACATATACATATATATATGAACACACACACATATATACACACACTTCTCAACCTCAGACATTTAAAGTTGTGGGTTCTCCACCACTCAGTACTGCACAGCAGTGATGATGAAATTGAAGCACAGGAAGTTCCACCGGAACGTGAGGGGGAATTTCTTCCCTGTGAGAGTGACGGAGCACTGGACCAGGTTGCCCAGAGAGGCTGTGGAGTCTCCTTCTGTGGAGATACTCAAAGCCCGCCTGGATGCAACCCTGTCTAACATGCTCTAGGTGACCCTGCTGAGCAGGGAGGTTGGACTAGATGATCTCCAGAGGTCCCTTCCAACCTTACTGATTCTATGATTTTATATATATATATACATATATATATACACACACACACACATATATATAAACACACACACACACACACACACACTTTTAAAAGGACATTTATTGTCTTAACACACAGACCTCTCTCACCATAGATATCATTCTAAGATCTTGTTCTAGAGTACAAGACTTGTTTTCGGTTACCTACATTAAAATTACACAGAACTACAGTCTTTTCTGCCTTCACTTTTTTGGATGGCATGGCAAGTGGTAAATACTCTGCTGCCATCCAATGACTTTTCTTGGTATTGCCCATTTCCTAAGCCTGTTTCCACTCTATAACTAACTAGGTTAAAAAAAAAAAAAAGTTAGATTATGGACAGCACTTAGCACTTTGCATACCTGCAGTGACTTGCACTCTGTGAACTGCCTCTCTTCACCTGTATGCAAATGGCCCCACTTCTTTTTATCATTCTGCCAACAGAAGCAAAACTTTATCTCAGTTACAAAAACAGCTTTGTGCTCTGGCAGTTAATTTTTACTGGTTTACAACGTATTTTCTTTCACACAAGAGATAATGCCAGCCAACCACAGCAAACCCTTCATACAGTTGTTATGCTTTATAGTTGATCAAAGCATTAATTTTGCAGTACTATGTCAGTGCTAGCCACACTGATTCCCTCACTGTTTTCACTCAAGTACTGTTCAGTTCTTTTCTTTGGGTTCTTTACAAAGCACAACTTGTTTTAGTCCTTACCATCACATCTAAATTAAGTTTGCAATGGTACACAGATAGTAACGCATCAGGTTTAAGTTAAAAAGGGAAATGTTGTTACTTGCATCTTGAGATTCATCCCACCTACAATTAAGAAGCCTTCAAACATCTAAAAGCTCTAGCTTTCCTTGCAATAAAGTTGCAGAGTGCTGATTTAAAGAAATTCCAGGAACTAGCAAAAAAATTTTGTATCAGTATGTATTTACACACACACACGAGTTTGTCCACATTGTTAGGGCAGCAACTGGCCTATCTGCTCTTATTAGTATAATTTAAATTTACAAGTGTAGTTTATAAAAATGTGGTTTATATTTTCAATCAGCTAAAGATGCTATAAGGCCTGGCAGATCAATGCATGAACACGCAGTTGAGAGCATACTGTCAAAAAACAGAGGAGTTAAATTCATAAGTTTAAAGGAAGCCCAACAGTGGCATGAGTTTTCATGCATTTCATTATTATTCTTGTTCTTGCACAAAAGAAATGGCAGGATGTCCAAGCCACTAGAACATACAGGTCCAAGAACATTCATCAAAAACCTAAAGAAAGGAATTATTTTATTTCTTTAAATGGTACAAGAAAAATCTGATGACTGTGTTAAAATCTAGGGGCTGATATTTTCAAAATATTTTATGCCTAATGCTGCTTTCTGAGATTCTCAGAGAAAAAAAGAGATTGCTTTGAGACTCAGCTGCAGTTTATGCGATTTACCTACATTTCATTCATACAGGAGGATGAAACCAGATTGGCCATTGTGTAAGTATCTGATTTTCATACTCTAAGCATAACGCAGAAGTGTGTATGCTGCAAACCTTCAGTACAAACAGATGCTCAGTACTGATAATTCTTCGCCTCAGAATGTATCTTCTTAGATTTGGCCAAATAAAACTTAATTTCATTGTATCCCGACCCTTCAACTCAGGCCCCAGTGCCCATGCTGAGAATGTTCCATTAAATGCATCCAGAAGTGCTGATCATGCAGCCCAAAAGGCACACACACAGCCTAAAATGGGGTCCTGAACTCCCTCTGCTGGCAAAAGGCACAGCTGCAGAAAAAAAGAAACATCCTGTGATGCCTAGAAAGTAGCAAAATGTCTTGTTTGGCCAAGAATTAGGTTGTCTTTACAAATTTTTTAATTCTGTCCTCTGGTTTTTATTTTGTCTTCTCACTTCTTCACTGCTCTTCCTCACTTTTTTCATAGTTAAATGTTACAACCCAGCTTATAAACGCACACTAAATATGTGCACACAAAGGTAGGCTCCTCTATAAATATACCTGCTCTCCACTCCAACTATTATCTCCTCATATCTCCCTTCAGAGTCTCCCAAGAAGCACTGTCAGGTCCCACATTCACCCACCCACAGCTGGCCTCCACTCAGAGAGGCACTTTTAGTGGTTCCACTTTCAGGAGAAAAAAACGTCCTGGCTTCCCACCTTTTCCCTGGGCAGGGAAAAGAGGCAATGTTGTTCCTCTACGTGGCTGAACTCAAGTTTGCCAAAATCTTCAGGTGTACCTGCCCCACTGTCCTGCTACCTGGAGCAACCTCTGCAAGTTGGTGGTGGAAAGCGAGATTACAACATCTGAAAGAACTCCCACTTGTTGTCCCATAAAGTGCAGGTGTGAGATTTGGGTTCAGTCCCTGTTCTGACACAGAAATTCTTGTGCCCAGTTAACTTCCTTTTATTACAGTTCCTTCTCTGGAAAATGGAAAGAGTGATCTTTCCTTGTCTTTCTCCCTTCGTATATTGCTCAAGATACAATTTCTGCCCCAAGGAGCTTACAGAGCAGTCTCTCTCCCCCCAGCACCTTCCACAATCAGTCATATAACACAGTTGCTGGTTTATCATTTCCTAATGTAATTCTCTTATTTGTACAATAGCATACAAATAACAAGTCAGCAAGTGCAACATTAACAAAACTACAACAGTCCTGGCTAAACAGCTTCTGTATGTTACTTTTTAAACATTGAACTGATCTAGTAGAACAGAAGATACACTTCTTGTTTTATTTATTCCTATGAGCTTATTCATACCTAAAATGGAAACAAGAACAGGAAGAGCGCAGTGGGCTCAATTCCTACCCACTTTCAACATTCATATGATCTCAGCATCACAGAAAGTTGAATCACAGAATCAGTTCAGGCCAAGACATGCATATTCATTTTCACATTTTTTTTAGTTTGGCCTCCCAGTTAAACAGAGGTAAAACTGCCATGTCTGAAGTTATATATATGATTTTCCATTACTATGATATCTCCATAGATAATGAGATTCTATTCAACATTCTCGAAGATCATCCTCAATTTTTAAAAGCTCAGCACCAGTACTTCCCATTGCAGTTTTAAATGGGCTCAAAAAAAAAAAAAGATATTTAATCATTAGCTATTATCAATGCTATTAATACAAAAAAAAAAGCATTTAAATTGCTTTTTAAAATTTAGCTGGGTCTGACTCTCCATAGTCTTCCACATGGGTATTAATTTCAAAGTTGCAATTAACCAGCTAAGATGATAGAGAACAGACAGAAAGATTGTGCAGTGCTGTGACCATAATCCTATAACAGGACTTGAAACATGCAGAGTAGATGGTGCTAATCAGAGGGCTCCAGTCCCATTAACATTGCTACTAAGCCCACTTCTATAGTAAGGCACTTCCAAATTAAAACAGCAGCATTGTACACATATCTCACTTGAGCCTGAGCATCACCAAAAGGCACAAGACAGACATCAATCGGATCTAATGATATGAGAGTCCTCAAAGTATCTTTTATATAGGAAGGTAATTATCTCAATCGTACAGTGAAATAGTGAGGCCATCACCCATCACCAAAGACTATGGAAAAGCAGTGTTAGGGCAGGTTGCAGAGCACTATAACACCCCTTCATGCTCTCATGAGAGACACGTTAATATAAAATTCCTGAGGGTAACAGAAACAAGGCTGCAGAGGTGACCCCTGTAAATATTCAGTCAAGATTTTGTTCTGTAAAATGTTTCTGGTAAGTCTGTTTGCTCACTAGCACACTGATAGCCACTGAAAACATAGCTGTAACAACATACGGTTGGGACAAATCTTTTTCGAAGATGAAACTGCCTGCCCCCCTGTGAGATTCTCATTCATGGCTCACAACCCATTTTCTTACCTGAACTATCATCTTAACTATATGGGATTTAACTTCAACAGTCCTCTAACTTTGAAGGCTAGATGTAACCCTCCTCATGCACTTGTTCAGGAGCGGTGAAAAGCCAGGAAACACATCACACTGTGTACAAATCAGAAATTGCATACATGAATCTTCTGAGCAGATCTGAAATCTCCAGTCTGAAGTCCAACAGATAAAAATTTCACAGTCGCACCCTATACAGTATGTCAACCTTACTATGTTCAGAATTTTACAAAATTTGACCCTAGATCCAGATTCTCAACCCACACTTCAGCTTCCAGTATCTCTACAATTAGAAAGTATAGGCCTTCGGCTTTACAGATCTCCAGGGAACTATATCAGGATCACTCAGGAGACTAGAGGAGAAGCAAGGATTTTGGAAAGTGTCAGAAACAAAAAAAGCTTAATAGTCACTGTGGAGGGTCTCAACCATGCAGATGTTTCAAATGTGTTCCTAATATAAAAGCATTAGGTTTGACGGAAGAAGATATTATAGTGGGCACCAACCCAAAATAGAGTTAAGGAGAAAAGCCTAGTGGTCAAAAGGGAGTGGAGAAAAAAAAATAGAGCACAAATTTTTTTTTCAAAAATATGCTCTATTAGTCTATGGAATCTACCTTACAGAGACCTCAAGCAAGCAAGTTAACTTAAAACCTCAATTAAATATGGGCAATTTGACTGCTCAACAACAACAAAAAAAATTTAGACATTTATGATCTCATTTTAATAAGTTTTCCTACTTATGATGATACTACTGGGTATGTATGTGTGCAAGTTTAATACAAAAAATCTGAATTATATTTGTATATTAAAAAGGCTAAAGAGATCACCTGCATGGCAGGTGTTGCTGTGGCCACATGCTTAGGTTATGGATTAACCAACTGCTATCAGAAAACTGGGATTTGTCATCCAAATCTAAAGCAAGCACAGCAGGTGCTCCTCCTGCTGATCTAGCTTTGAGCTCTGATTGAATTACATCAGGGAAGTATAGCTTTGCTTTTTCATGAAATCTGATTACAGGGAGAGAGGTAATACCTTGCACAATCCGGTGAAGTTTAAAGGACAATCCGCTCTTCTTACGGCCTGTTCTGTTGACTACTTGGATCAAAGTGTTATTGTCGGGTTTAACACCTTTAATTTTACAAAGGAGCTCTTTACAGTGGTTTTTCTACATCAAATAATTGTTCAGGACTTTTCAGAGAAACCACTAATTATCCAGGATGCAGGAAACTAAACACTTGTAGTTTTAGTGAAATACAAGATTATTCTCACCAGTATCAAATAGGTAAGACATTAAAGACTTACGTTTAACTTTCTAAAATCATTACTGAATAAAAAATAATTAAAAAGAACAGACTGGCAACAACTCAGCACATTACATTTGGAATCAATTCAATCCAAAAACACAGAAAGGAAACCTAGGCTAACTGCTAGGCTAAACTGCTTTTCTGGCTGAGCTCTGTAAGATGCTCATTGTACAAGATCACTGTGACACTATCATGCCAAGTTCAACACTACGGTGTTTCAGTTTTGCATCACACTTAAAACCAGAGTTCTTTTATGAAGGTAACAGAACCCAAACTGATTTTTGACAGAATCAGAAACAATAGTTTAAATTTTAGGACTAAAAGGGACTTTTACACTTACCTAATGTGACAGGTTGTGTAACATAATCCTTATAATTTGACTCAGTAATGTCTGCATTCAGTCCAGCAACCTGTAGTCATATTAGAGACTGCATTTTATATTACAAAGACACACACCTGCTCCTGCTGCAGTACTGAACTTTGTGTTAAAGATACACTCCATTTTCTACGTTGACATCTTTCATTCTCTTAAATGATGATGATCCTTTTTTAGCTAGTGTGCAGGACTCTGGCCACTTGGGATATAGTTTTCAAAATTCAATATGCTGTTGCAGGCATTCATCAGTTCTGGGAAAGAAGATCCTTCACGTTTGTCTCATTTATCTCAGAGAATAGAGTAAAAGCAATACAAAGGGAGATGAGCCTGAACAAAGGCTTAAGAATTCTCAAAGTGAATTTCAGGTCTGAGGGCAGTGAAAATAGTAGTTATCAAATAACAACTGGTGCTTGGGATGTTCATTCTGTATATTTTTAACATTAGATACATTAGCACATTACTAGAATTCTGCAGTTTACTTGCATGCACATGTGCCAGTCCCAGATCATCTCCATTAAACATTTGTAAATCAGATGGCAAATCCATAATAGTTCTTCTTTTCTGGTAGATTGAGGAATAAGCAGAGTTGGAATTTTGGAGGTTCAAAGTAAACAAAGAAGTTAATTAGGTATTCAAGAATAGTCAATACTAAGATTATAAAGCAATTAACATGGAAATGTCAACATCTTATAAACATACACGTGAAGTTCACAGCTGTTGCAAAAAAAGAAGGCAGTATTGTCTTTCAGTGAAGGCTGTGAGCGGGGACTCTGAGTTTGATTCTTAACTCTCCCACAGATTTGAAGCTTGGCTGTAGGCAGATCACCAAATATCTCAGCTGATCTTCTGTAAAATAAAGATAGTAATACTTTCCTATCCCAGCAGGATGTTTTCAGGAAAGTACTCGGGAGGCACTCAAATAGTACAATGATGGGGACCATAAAAGTATCCATACAGAACAAAGACAACACCTGTTCTGCTAGCTTAATGGAAAAAAGATGACTTAGACTGTTACAAAGAATATCTAGCATTAAAAAAAAGGACAAGTTGTAATCAGCTTCATTAACTTACAGTTTGAATTAACAAAAAAAACCCCTAACATCAGCAAACGATTTTTGATGTGATTACTGTGAAGATTTCAAAGTATAAAACAGGATATGAAAAATCTGTACAAACGAACTGCATAAATGGTTGGAATTGTAAGTCAAAACAGATTTTTCAGTCTTCCCTCTGAATTACAGGTAATTTGTGAAAAACCAGTTTTCTCTATTTGTCAAACAAATGTATATACATTAGAGGTAAGTGCACATCACAGTTTTTCTTGCAGGGTTAGAACAATTTCTTAGTCCAGTAAGACATTTTTAGAATGCCATGTATACTTACTATGGTTTGTGATTGCATTTTATATATAGTCTTAAAGTTATTCTCATATCCCTCATTGGAGATAACTATAGGTGGCCACTTCAGCAGTTTGCTCTACACATCGCTATGTACTTAATATTTGAGGAATGTCATCTCAGCCTTAAGGCTTCTCCATGAACATTTTCTCTCGTTTTATGGCTGGGAAAATAGTAGCTCTGCAAATACAGAGAATGAATTCTAGTACAGAAATGAACATCAGGCTTATTAAGAAAGTCTGAGGATCTGCTGTCTATTCCTGGACTAGGAACAGATTTCCCATCATCTTAGCTCAGTCATTTAGATAAACAAATTATCTATTTCATCTTTAAAACAGCGATGGTATCTTGGAGAATGCAGGAAAGCCCAGTTCACAGTTCTGAAGCACATTAGCCCACACTTCTACAACAGACTAATGATGGTGAGGACGCTTCAATCTCTAGATCATCCCCTTTCCTCCCCCAACAGAATCTGAGTGCTCAGTTCAAAGGTTTCAAACCTTAAGTCACTCTAGATCCACTCAAACATAATACCAATTTTAATCATTACAGTACCTAACAATGCAGTGCTACCTTTTGTAAGATAATTTGCTAGCTGCTTCATCCTAAGAATCACACTGAGCATCAGTCTCTTGGTAATAACTTTTAAAATTCACTGGCGATATTCTGAAGTTTGACAAACGAGCTAAAGTCTCAAAGGTATACGACTCTTGCACATTTGTAACAACTGGCAACAAGGTAAAGCAGAGAGCTCAAATAAATGTTCTCATCAAGGGAAAAAAATCAATGATTATCTGATTTGTTTGGCTTGATGGCTAGCCAACGAGCAAATGCATAAACTGGAAGGGCAGCACATTCTCCCTCTTGCCCAAAAGGTAGGGTTTGTAAGAAATCAAATTTAAGGAACCCAGCAGGGAAAACTGCATACGCTATGGAGAAATGGTCCAGTGACTTTGTGATGCTGATAGAATGTTAGTAACATAGCACATACAACTAAGTTTCATTTTGCTACTTGACTATGGGAGACTGAAGGAGCATACTTTTTGATATTGCCACTTGTAAAACACATGCAAACTGTAAACATTTGTAAGTCATTAGAAAGAACCAACAGCACACGCTGTAACAACAAAAGCTAGATTCGTTACAGCCATGGGAATTCTTTCCAACAAAATCATTAAAAGGTAGGCGGGACAGGATCTAAGGGACCAGCTGATGCATCCCCCTGCAGAGGCAGGTTCACAAACATCCAGACAAAGCTGTAGCAGGTGACTGTCAAACCCGCTCTAAAAATGCTCTCAGTGAAGGGGATTCTGTGAACTTCCCAGATTTCAGTGCTTGGAGGCAGGAAGCGTCCCTCATATCTAACAAATCTTTCTGCAGAAAGCTCAACTAGCTGTAACTTGTCCTACAATCACCACACATGGAGTTTACAGAACTTAAGCAGATTGTTCCTTTCAAAGAATCATTTATATACTTGAATACTGATTAAAACCCTTTGTCTTCCGTAAGGCTGAAGAAACAAAATTCCTCCCAAGTCACACCTTCCAAGCCTCTTAAGCCTTTTATTGCTCTCCTTTAAGAAATGCCCCCTCAACCTGTTTATTTTAAAATACAGGGACCAAAACCAGAATGGTGGAGCCTAAAGGGAAGTACTATTACAAATCACAGCAAAGTCATTTTCTTTGAAGAAAACAGAATTTCTTTTCTTCCTTTTGATCTCTTTCAGATGCTGTTAGATCATTCAGATTGTAGTATACTATAAACACTATGTTTCCTCTCTAACACCACTTAATTCCCATTTTACATTTCCATGTTTGACTTCTAAAGATTAATAGTCTATATTTAACTTTATTAAATTTTACATTAATAAGGATGGCAATTTTCTGCAGTTTATCAAGGTCATTTTGAAACCTAATAGCATCCTATAAAACAAACACTTTAAAGTTGGAATATAAACAAAGTCCTATCCCTCCTCTCTCAAATTATTTCTACATAGAGTTCACAGTATGTGCCAATGTTGATAAGGACAGTAGATTAAGTCAAATGCACTTGATTTGTGGAAAATGCCATCAGTTGTACATGTGTTTGAAGAAATAATCCTTACTAGATTTTTTTTGTAAAAATCTACATAAAAAAGCAGAGAGCCTTCTAATCTTAGTGTTTTTAATAAAATGCCAAGACACAGATGGTTGGAATACTGAAGTGACCTCATCTGACTAAAGGAATGTTTAGCAATAGCACAAGGGTTACACTATGCACAGGTGCTACTACTTGTGAGATAATGGTAGGTAAAAAGATAAACTAAGAGACACAACCTAAAAGGTACTTTTGCCTCTTATTTCAAAGATAACTGATGAACACTTTGCATCATTTTTCCTATAGGCTCCATTTTTCCCTATATTTTTCCGGAAGCTAGAAAAAAAAGTTGCTTGACATTCTCCAAACATGTCAGGAGATGTATAAGAATACTGCGATACAGAGATGCTGAGAAAATGTGCTTCAAGTACTTTACTTACATAATCCCTTAACATCCAAGAGAGTGTTTTCTCCTTTGTCTGCAGCTTGTACAGAGTCACTAGATTATTCAGACTGCCCTATTTGCAGCTCTGGTCAGAATGATCTTTACAAGATCATTTCTTTGTAGTTAATTTGTGCCTATGAGATGCATTTCTTCCAGCTGAAATACAGTAACATTTCAGTTGTCTCTCTTTTCTTGCTCCACTACTGAATCCTTGGGTAATACAAATTCAAAGTAGACCAGAAAAAAAAGTTAGAAAAATGCAAGTCTGATTTCATTAGGCAGGAACAAAACTTATGCTATTTCCAGTTTTGTAGTGAATGCCATAGCCATCAAAACCATTGTCTGACAAATACTCTCTCATAGTATGTGTGACTTGTAGAATTCATCAATATAGGATGTGGGGAAGGCCAGGAGAATAAGTAAAAAGAAGAGGAAGCAGGCAAATGTGAGGTCCAAATAAAGCGTCAATCTCAGGAACTCCCAAACTTTATAGTTGTCAGAAAATGAAAGAAGTACAAAGGAGAAAGATCATTTTATATTTGCTTTGGCTCCTATAGGTTTCACCTAAGCATCTACAACAGCCATTGTCAGAGACAGGATAGCAAACTTAAGAGGCCTTTGTCTTGACACAGAATGGGTTCTGTTCTGTAAACAAAAAAACCCAACCTGCTAAACCAGAAGCTATTTCGAAAGAATGCCACAGACTGCAACACTGTGCGAAATCCAATCCATTTGATATGTTGAGTTGATATGAATGTCTAATGCATTGATACTTCCAGGAAAACCAGACAAAAACATGTAGCTTGCAGATGCAGCAAGACTGAAATGCAAAAGGTACAAGAGCTGCCCAGCACCCTCAAGATTCAGTTGCAAGGAAGTTCCATCTTGAAAATTAAAAATGTGAAGTACCTACAGATGATTTCACATGCCTCTAGAAATGGACAAAAACTGAGCTGCATATTTTAAAATTTGCATTTTGAAACCAGGCTTTTATGTCCCACCTACATGCAACCTCTTCTGTGGGCCTCCAACTAGTAAAGATAATGGGAGCATGGGTACTGAGCAGGACAGAAGTCAGTACCTGGGCAAAAGAAACAAAATAAACCACAAGAATCATTTCAACATCTGAATGATTTCCATATTTTAAGAAGGATTTTTTTTTAATTATATAAACCTCAAACTTTACCCAGTTACATACATTCATTTTCATGATTTATACAATTATTGCATAAGACTTGTATCATGTGGTCATTTGTATCTTACAGTATAACTGATATTAGATATCACATTTTTGTATCAACTTCTAGTTACATTCTCAGTCTATTACACAGATGTGAAACATACAAGAACATGACTAAAATATTCTCTTCATAAATGTCCAAATGCAAAGACTGCATACAGACTTTTATGAGGTCTATGATAACGCCACACCAACTCATGTTGCTTTGGTAAATTGTAGTGGAACATAATAGCCAAAGAAAATGTTAACAACCAAGAAAGATGAAATCTCTAGGCAGACAGGAACTGGCCACTTCCTGTTAGCAAGGCAAATATAGCTACTTTTCCAAGAATTCAGAAAGGCAGAAAAAGCAATTAAGAAATTCTGAGCAATAAGGTAAAATAGAGTATTTAATCTCCATTGTTAAGTGTCAATAAACTAGTAGTATCAATTAAGTCATGTTAGGAGCAGAAACGGTCCCGACATAAAACTGTACTTAAAGAAACAATCCAAAATCTAGGAAAACACTGTGCTAATGGCTTTATCTACTTGCTAGGTGTTCTAAGTGCATGACCTAGAAAATGATAGTGCCACTGCAACCGGTGCAAATGAGTAACTAGGTGGATTATTATGGAACAGATACAAGAGAATACACACAAATAACAACATAGCTTAAGAACCAAGAGTACAAAAGTACGGAGAGATTGCTGGAGTGGCTCAGAGCTCAATACACATTTGTTCTACACATATGCAAATTCCACCGCTTATGTTTTGTTCAATAGCATAAGTAAAATAAGCAGCAAGTAAAGAAATAGACAAGAATCACCACATAACTTCTAAACAACAGCAAGACAAGAGTACAGAAATATACTGCCGAGCTCTAAACAACAGCAAGACCACAATACAGAAATATGCTGCTGAGCTCAAATGGACCATCATACCAGAGAATTTCCTTTCTAATGCAGGAAAGAAAGAAGAGATTGATGAAAAAAAGAGGAGGGGGATAAACTGGAAAAGTAGGATGACTGCCTGGCACACTTTCCAAAAATACTGTTATCTACATAGATCAAGTTACTTACAAATAGAAGCAATTTAAGTTCACTCCCATACACCCCAAGCCCCTGTCAATGCAGATGAGGTCCCAATAAAGTCTATTTTAGTTGCAAGTGCTTCAAATAATGACAATCAACAGCACAGAGGTAATTTCATTTCTACATATAAAAATAGTAGTTGAGATTAATTCTATTCTTCATAGTGAGTTTCTAGTTATGTGACAAACATCCAAACAGAAACACCTTTTTTAGTGAAATACTAAGAGATAAATGAAAAGCATGCCGTTATAACTTGCTGTTAATTCTCAACTGTAGATTTTTTTTTTTTTTTTTTTTTTTTTTTTTTTATCAGTGTTACTTACTCAACAAGTGTTACCCAGGTCACCAAACCTACTGGTATACAGCATGTGACCACAAGGCCATAAAAGAACAAGATCTTGCAACACTGGTTAAGCACTTTCAAGTCCCCTTGGATTCAAAAGAAAATCTGAGCTGCTAAGCACTTGATTAGCTCATTCAACCTTTTCCCCCCACCTTTAAGTGGAAGACTCACAGTGTTCATGATGCTACATTCTGGCCAAAATTCATTTTCTTCAGCTTCTTCATGGACTATAATACAGTAAAGAGCAAGACTTGAAAGAAAGCAAAAGGAAGAGCTAACTAAAAAGCAACAGGAGAATATTAGCTCAAATTTACTGCATTGAAAACCATGAGTATAATTGTTCCATTCAAAGTTATAACTGTTCTCAAAGTTATTAGTGTGATGCAACCAGTGTGAACCCTAGATCCAAAAAAAGAGAGGATGCGCCTAGCAGACATGCTTTGTTGTTAAGTTCAACAATGAGTTGAACCCAACTGTATTCCAAAGCGATTAACCACTACCGAAAATTCAGTAAGTAGAATATGCTGGTGTCAAGTTTTAATAAAAACAGTGTTTCAACTTTCATTATTACAGAAAGGGTTAAGGATCTTGTTCTAGTCCTGCCTAATCCATTCACGAATTGCAAGGCACTGTCCTTGGCACACTCCCCTACCACAAGAGGGAGTTCCATTATTTGTGCTGCAAAAAGTAGCAGGCTTAGTGGTTACAAAGTTCACATTTTAAAGTGCACTGTTATTTTAACACTTTCCCTTCTTAAAAAAAGAAAATAAAAATATTCTGGTACCAATAGTTCATAAAATAATGGCTGCAATATTGCTGTAAGATTGCAACTTAAAATCAAGTCAAATTTCAAATCCATTTTCTTCCCAGAAAAAAATATATAAGCCAATAATAAAAAACTCTTCCTGCAGAGAATTGCCTACCAGAAATTTACACACTGTTCTGCAAGCCCCTATTACAGCATCTCACAGAAAATTCATCCAGTTTCTTCCAGGTGACAACCTCAACAAAACAGAGGTGTAAATAAATCAGTCCTTCCCACCAATCAGTCACCTACATAAATGCAGGTGTGGATGCTGGTGCAGTCTTTCCATTAGCTCTTCCTCTGTAGGTTCTTCCAAAACATCTCTACAAAGAAAAACCATGAGTTGTTAGGGCTAGCATAGGGTACTTCTCAGCTCAATGATTTTTTTTAATGTAACATGTAATGTGCTCTTTTCAAGACTGAAACAAGGAATTAAAATCACAATAAGCTGATGCTCCCTAAAGATACATCCACTTGTAAGTGATCCATCCTTTTACAGATGTGTCGTGGAAACCAGCAGCTGTTTTCCCACAAGGAGCAGAGAAGCAATTTCCTGCATGCAGTACAGTACAACTGGAGGTCAATGGATTTGTTTTCCTGAAAAAACTGCTTAAATGAGAACACACTCCCAATACCACTACTGAATATCCAATCTGCACCAGAAGTTCTGCTTGTGCATGACGATCAAGTATCAACTTACCACCCACAATTTCATAATAAGCCAAGAATGTGCATTTTTTTTTCATCCTCCCTTTTCTTCTCAACATCATTCCCTTCTAACACCTCTCAAGAGTACATGAGGAAAGAGTTTATAGAAGTTAGGCTATCAAGTCAGCTAAGAGCAGGCGTAATTAAAGCATTTACTAAGTTTTTCCAGGCTAATGGATTAAATGTAGGCACAGAATAAGAGTTGAGCCTTTTCCCCTCTTGCAGTCAGCACACTATCTTTAAAGGAAAGCAAAACATCATCTGGAAAACTAGATCAATTATGAAGCCAGTATAACTCACCTGAACATTAGTTCAACTGTCCTCTGGCACTCAATGTCTGAGAGACGTTCCCGATGACAGCGACGATCCCACTTGTGAATAAAGTTCTAGAATGTTAAAAGATCGGGAAAAAAAATTGAAGTCTATTTCTAATGATACCAGAAGAGAGGTGATGTGAGGCCTATATGTTTAGGTCTCGAGTAGTTTTTGTTACAGAGCTGGAATGCACTGAAATTTAAACACTGACAGAGTTCATAGACATCTGATAGACAGATGCAACAAAGTCATACATAATACAGGCTTTACACATGAGCAAGACATAGCCACAAACCAACTTGTAGAAGTGCTACTTCCTTCTGTTTCATGGCAAATTGTATCTGTATACCCTTAAAAAGAACAGTGATTTATTTAGGCATAAATACATTTATTGGCTGTAGTTCACTACTTTTTCAAGTCTGGTATACAGGAATTTTCTTATCACACTCTGAAAGAACAGCAGAGCTGAAAATAGTCCTGCAGTCTAACCACTCACAGTAAAAACTGTCTCCTCACAATAACTGTTTAAAAAACCCATAACAATTCACCTGCTTTGAATTCTTTCCTCTTCAGGAAAAAAAAAGAAGAGAATCAAAAAGCCCACAATATAAATACTCTTGAACCAGGCACTGCAACTTACACTCAGCCTGGTTTTCTCATGCTCCTTTGTCTGTTTTGAATTACACTAAGAAATCAAGACTTAGGGAATAGACAGCTCAGGAGAAGAGAGAAACGAGGGGAATGGAAAACAGTGATATCCTACTCCACAATGCTACATCTTGGCTATCTTTGGCCACAGCCATACGAAAAGCAAGCAGGCAAAAAACTTACAAGGTTGACTGCCAGCTAGAACGTCTCTCCCAAACTGCTCACAGATAACACTAACACGTAATATGAGACTCATCTCACCTGATTTTATACTATGCCTAAAAGTTCACAATTTTGCCTACTGTAGTAAGTAACAGTTCTCTATGCAGTCAAGGAGGGGGGGAAAAAGAAAAAAGAAAAAAGAAAATCTCCAAAAGAGAATTTCTCATAGGTTTTAAGAGGGGGTGAAGTGCCCTCTAGAGGTGCTTCAGTTCTTCCATTGCTTATAGGAGAAGACTATAATGATTAACTTGGAGCAGATGGTTAAGATTAGCGTTAAATGTAGCATCAACAATTCAAAGGCATTTAGACTTGCGGAAGAGTACACAGAGGCAAGAGATAAGCAAAACTACGTGTTTTACTTATCAATTTCTTCCAAACAAGTTACCAGTTTCACCCTTCTAATATCAGTTTGATTGCCTTTGTATGAAGGTAACAATACAGAGGAGTGTAGGAATTCCTGACAAAACAACCACAAAAAATCTGAAACTCAGATAACCAATGTTAGGATTAACATAAGACAAGCAATTCTGTAACATTTAAGTTTTTTTTTTCCATGTACTATAAAGACACTTTATAGTAAACAAGCTATAATGACAAATGTATACAAGCAATGAAACACAACAAGATCTGTGACAAAGTCTCAAGAAAAATACACAGTCATCTAGAAAAGAAAGTGCTGCTGCAATGTCTGTTAGGGAAGGTGGGGCAGAGAAAAGGTAAGTATGCACACACAAAACCAACCTACTCCTCCCAAAGTAGTTCTCTGGTTTCTCTGTGTTCTTCAACATCTGTACAAAGCAGATAGGACCTTTGTTTAGGGTCCCATAAAGAATGGTAGCAAGTCAAGGATGCTCACAATGAGGAAACTGTGTGGTAACACAGCTTTTTTTCATTACTATTCTTACCCTCGCACTGCTGGCTATCAACCAGATAATCTCCAAACCACATTTAGTTAGATATATGCTCTTGTTGCATTATTAGGTCTTCTTTAGGATTAGTAACCTTTCTCCTCATCCAGTATGTTGATGTCTTCACACCCCCCCACCCCGCCACCCTCCCCCCAAAAGAAACAATTTTCTAATAGGTTTACAAGAGGGTTAACAGTCATTAAGGATCTAATACCAGACACATTTCCTTACCTCTAGAAGTAAAGCTACAAAGAGATTGACCCAAATGACAGAGGAGATCAACCACCAGGCTACAAAATAGATCTTTGCCCACCTGCAGATCAGATGAAAAGACAAGGAATAAATAACATAGACAGTAAATAACCATAGTCTGAAAGCAATTGAAGAAAGCCAGGAAATCACATTTTTCCTTAAAAGTTAATAATACTATCTTACTGATCTAAAGGATAATCTGGAACAAAAATCCTAAACCTTTCATTAAGCTAGCCAAGAAGATTCTCTCCCCACTGCTAAATATAGGTCTAAAGGGAAAGAAAAACAGTCTAGGAGCCTGGATCAGAGTAAAAGATTCATCTAGCCTAGCAGCTTCTCTCTGACACTAGTCAAATACAGAAGCATAGGAAAATGCATAACAACATGGCAAAATACCTATGAGACTCCCTCCAAGTAGTCTCTCAATCTCCAATCATATGTGGCTCAGAGATTTCCTGAGCTAGAGGTTCTCATTTCCATTCATTGCAGATCCCAACGGATTCATCTTTCTTGATTTGCCCAGACTTCCCTAGACCGCATTAAACATTTACCATGCACAATTGCTCGCAGAAGGGCACTCCACAACTTAGCTACACACCCTGAAGAAACACTTTCTTCTATTGGGTTCAAACTGCTAGCTCCAAAACACAGGGGAACTCATGACTTCTCAGAAAATTAAATAGCAAAACTCCCATTAAGTATTAACCATGCAAGTAAGTATCACTGGAAAACAACTAAACTCAGAGGCTATCTGATTCAAATATTCCCATAAAATAAAATACAAATGAAAAACATCTCCTAGGTTCTAAGTCTACAAAAAATTATTCATTCACAAAGAAAATACAAAAGCAGCTCAAAACTGTTACAGTGATTCACTAATCTCTCTTCCATGAGATAGGCTCTTCAGTAACATCTACCCACCCCATACATGCCACAAATCTATTTAGAATCCACTTTAAGTGATTCAGTCTTCTCTGGAAGATGACGACTACCCAGCCAGTTTCCAGTCCCTTCTAAACATGACCACAGATTTTGTGACATTCAAGAGCCTGAGCAAGTATCAAGTTACATGAGCTAAAGAATGTCCATAAAGTATTAGCTTTCCTAGCTACCTGAGTTGACACAAGACACAGGTAAGCAGAACTCTTCTTACAAGATGGTAGGAATTGTGTTGTGTAATTCTTGTTCATTCACTTTACAAGTTAAGAGGTATATGTCAGTATTACTACTGCTACTTACGGACTTGAATATCTTGAAAATGCTTCCAGAAAAACTTGCCAGTTGTTCACCACCATCACATCCCAGAGGGTCACCACTGCTGCCTAAAGACAACAGAAATTGAGTGGCTACACCACATACTTAAGAGACTCAGAAAATGAGGGGAAAGGGAAAGCAGAGAGAAAGAAGGGAATGGACTTCTTCTATTATCAGACTCACAGCAAAGTCATCGAAGTTGTTTGGCCAATATTCCAGCTGCTCGTAGGTCCCACACCGCAGAGTGCCATTACCAGATGTTGTATTCACAATACTATGAGATAATTACGGTCTCACATAAGCAGAGCTTTCTATGTACTATACTGTAGAAGTAAGGAGTTTGTTTTGCTTTAAGTACCTTTTATAAAGTTAAGTACCTCATGTGGGCAGAAAACATGCATAATAATTCGAATAGTTCAGATCAACAGAGGGATAAAATGTCAACCTTGATACAAGCATTTCTGCAATTTCAATACAGTAAGAAGGAACTGAAAGTGTAACTAATAAGGTCTGCTCTATTTGGTATTAAAGGAAGCACTACAACAATAAGAACCACCACAAACTACTCGGAAGCTCAGAGATACAGATGCTTTACCTATGACAAATTAAAAATACACTACAACAGCAGAGTGTACAGAAAGGAGACAAAGACAGGGGCATTTAGTAAACATTTTAGCAGCATAAAGTCAGAGCTACAGTAGCATTTTGAAAAATTAAAATAATCTTTCCAAATACTTATGCTCAGAACATTACCTGATATTCCCAACAGGAACAACTGCACCTTTAAATAACATTATGCCAGTTATAGCAAATGCATAGAAAACCACCTGAAAAGAACATACATAAATATTAGTTCTGACTATTTCTACAACTAAACAAGGAAACAATGCAATTACATTAGAAATGGAATTTGTTAGTATCACAGGTGAAGGAACATGGTTAAAAACAATTCCAGAGGCTAAAGTTAAAAATACTTCTCAAAGTGTGCACACTTTTTCAACATTTGCTCTTACTTTTTAATATTCTATTTACTTTTCAGTTAAAATGCATTAAATCATTTTTCTTTATGCTCTATTTTACTGTTGTTTCTCAAAATGCTGATGTTTAACTATTAACACTGTAGTAGAGATCTAACAAAAAAGCCCATTACCTATCAGTGTAAGAAGTCTTCAGATGTATAGGGAGCTTTCTGCAGTTTTAGATTCAGTGAAAATAAGCTTTTACAAAACTTAACTGAATGACTAGAATAAACTAATACAATATATTACATCCGTAACTTTTGGAAAAAAAATAAATTAATCTATAAGTAAATGTTTCAACAGCACAAACCATTTTGGAACTTTGGTCTCCTTTACTTTTTAGGAATACAAACCACTTTTTATAAAGAACTGGCTTTCACAGTCTTCAGCAGTTGCCTCAGTGCTTTAACAAGTTTTATTTTAAAAGCAAAGACTGTTCCAGACCTACAACTTTCTTACTTCTCGGAGTAAAGAGCCATTTGCCCAGGACTGCTTGAAGCAAGGTGAGTTTTCTAATGAAAGTGTCACATTTCTCTATCTTGCTACTAAACAGTCCCAAAAGGGGGCACAGGAGGAGGGGAAAAGAAACTACTCTGAGCTGTAGAACCACAATACCCTAAAAACACTACCAGAGAAGTTGAAGCTACCATTCCACAGCTTACCAGAAGATGGAGCATCTGCCTCGACAATAATAATCAATTTTATTGTTTAACAGAAAATATTAAAACTAGAACATGCGATACCTGAGAAGTCAGCTAAAAAGAGTTACATAAATTTATCAGCATATGCTCTGTACTAATATTAGGAAAGATCTTTCTGCATCAGCCAATAATGGTGTCACACTTCACTATGGTAAAAGCTCAGTAAGTGTCTCCTTAGCCTCAAGTAAAAGCAAATTAAGTTAAGGGAAGTGGCAAACACTTTGCTTAGACTGCAAGCTCTCTGCCAGAAACTTGCCTCACAATTGGTACAGGACTACTATTCACACGCCTGGCATTGAGTGATCTGCAGCAGACACTTAAACCACTTCAAAGGCACTATGTGAAAGCACCATATAGACAGGCTGCGACTCCACACTGAAATGCCAAAGCTCAACTTCTAAAAATAAAATCAGCATATACTAGTCTCCTGTCATCCTAGTTAGGTCTGTCAGGAAGGAAAAGAGCTTCCGGAAGAACACTGTAGCACACGTACAGCCTTGCCACTAGCAGCATTGCTTTGGGGTCCTGGTGCCAAACCCAATCAAGGTCATCCAAAGATTACTCTCTCGGGCCTCTGCCATACAGGCTCTGTCAAGTTCATCAGCAGCAATGTCAATAACTGCCTCTCTCACCTATCCATCATGCCACCCTACCAGCCTATGACAGGAGCGACAAGCAAATGTATGCTCCTATAGCCTTGTGTACTTACTCAAACAAGAACTGGCAAAATTAACAGACAAAGTCAAAGCCTTTACACAGCCAATTACACTGAATAATCACAAGGCAAAGTTACATTTTCCATGATGGTTTTGGATGGACATTTAATTTATTTATTTTGAAGAAGTATCAAAAGTTTTTCATTATATTAAAGCTGGTCCTACTATCTACTGTTTAAAAAATAAGTTTATACAGTATCAGTACTTAACTCATGCTCCTAAGATATATTTTCACTGCAAAGACTACTTCCCAGTCTGTGCACTCCTAAAGCATTTTTCAGTTTCAAGGGGTGCTCCCAATAGCAAGTGACATAGGCAGCAGAACAAAGTCGTAACCAACTTATCTTTGCCCAAACCATCATTTTTTTTTGAAGTTGCAACATAAACCTCTGCAGGCCACAACTTATAGCCCCTCCCTAGAAACAGTTAAAAGCAGAGATTAGTATGACAAAATCTGATATTCTGGGTAAACTGTTCACTAAGAAAGTTGTTGTTTTGATATACTGGAAAAACTTCTTAGAAAACATCTAATACACAACAAATCCTGGTCTCTAAGCATTACTTCTATTTAAGATACATTAAAACAAAAAAAAAAACAACCAATAACAAAAATTTTCTCACATGCTATGTCAGGAAGATATAGTTGCAAAGCCAGAAACGCAAGAGTTAGGAAATGCAGAATCAGTAAGAGTAATGGACATCATGCATTCTGATCCAGCTTTTGTTTAGAGTATATGCTCTACACCCCAGACACAGGATCACAGAGGCTTCCTAAAATCCTCATGTCCCAACATGTTATCTGAAGACCTTCTCAGCAAAACAGTTTTAAAGTTATTTTTAGTTATTTAATATAAGCAAGCCAAGGTAAGGAAAACAAGGCTACTTTTATAACCAGATGAACTCTTCCTTGAAAACAGAGTATCAGCCTGAGGCAGGTACTTCGAAGGAGACGTTTCAAATACTCTTTATGGGTACACCTAAAGAATAAGTGACACATTAGGCATTTCCACCCATAGTCGTGCACCCATTATTGCTGCCCATAACAAAACAGTAGTTTGTTGCATCTTTGCAAGACATGCTCAAAGAATTGGCAGGCTATTGTGATTGCTACTGTTCCTGCAGATTCTCATCCAAAGACCCTGGTTTACTTTGTTGAAGATACATCTGTATTATATGGCATGCTATCCAAAAAAAAAAAAAAAAAGTGGCTGGGAGGTAGAGGGGAAGGTGACAATCTTGCATTATGACTCACCATCAGAATTCCTGCAAAGGCTGTCAAGTTTTTTACCAGATCCAGCAGTGTAGTCACTACTAAAGCCATGAACTAAATAAAACAAAGCAGAATTTTTTATGTATTACATTCAAACTTCCAAGCTTTATCAAGTTACTTTTACTAAAAGGATATAAAAAAATGCCAACTAGGCAATGATGCACATCTAAACACGATCACCTTTCACACAGCTATACTTCCTTGAGGTATATAAAACTAATGAACACTCATTTCCATACAGGCACATTATGACATATTTTATGTACAGACTGGTACTGTAACTTAGAGATATTTGCACAGTGAAGCTATAACTGTAAATCAAAGCAGAAATGCCCAACAAGTGACCCACATGCTTTCTAGCTGATACTTTTCACTGACATTATGATCTCTAATTACATGAGCTGGATAATTATGCTTAATTAACTAAAATACAAGTCCTGTACCTGACATGAATCTGGGCTTAGGTTTCAAGCAAGTCTAAGGGCAAGACTGTAACAAACAAACTCCTCAAGTGATTTCCAACTCAAATATGGGTATTCTGGAACCAGATTCAAGTTTTAACTTAAATAGTGAACAGAAAAAAAAAAAGGAGTTCTTTCCAAATAACCCTTTGCATGACCAAAAGGTCTGGCAATATCAAGCAAGAGGAAGCCTACTACTTCCCGAGTATATATGTTTTCAGGGACACTCATCCATTTGAAAGTGGAGCCCAACACAAGGTTTACAAGTATTTCTGGATGCATTTCTCTACCCACTTTAGAATACTAGCATCAGTTGCAGTGAGATCAGCAGAACTTCCCTGCCATCTCAATAGAGAAAAATATCTGAAGGGAGAGTGAGTTAGTGACAAGCTGTATGAAGGTCTGCACAGAGAGCCAGAGCCAAGATTCCTGAGTTATAACCCCACTCAGATGCAAAAGAATTACAACCTATTACATATTATTCTAAGAAGCTTTAACAAGATTTTATCATTCAACTAATAAGGAAATTAGCAGTGTGGAGGAGAAAAACAAACACCTTCATATTAGGAATAATCCGCAGAAACCTGAACACAATTAACATGTTCACCAGTCGAACCATATCCCACAGGGATAGCAAGCCCATCAATTCAGGTCTCCTAGGAAAGACAAAAGAGTACAACAAGTAAGAGAAGCAGCCCATGATAGAATGACACAGTTAAAGTTTCTGGGCTACAGGTAGCTGCAAATTCCCCATAACTTTTGGTTAACATATATGCCATTCAAAGTTTTGTGAAAAAGAAAGTTTTATATCCATAGGTGACTACTCCTCATAACCTGTGACTCACCAAAATAGTATAACTAGTCTTGGGCCCCCCAGCAGAAGGGCATTGATCAACTGGGTGCAAGGTCAACAGAGGGCCAACAAAATGGTCAGAGCATGGAACAGTTCCCCTGCCATAAGAAGCTGAGGAAGTTGGACTTGTTCAGCCTGGAGAAGGAATGGCTTTGGAGGGACCTAGCTACAGTCTTACAGTATCTACCAAGAGGTCCTGAAGATGACAGAGCCAGGCTGTTCACAGTGGGGCATGGTAGGAGGACAACGAACAATGGGCTTAAGTTGAAACAAAATAGGCTCACACTGGCTATAGAGAAAAACTTTTTAAACCATGAGGACAGTCTAACAGCAGCAGAGGTTGCCCAGTGAGGTTGTACAGTCTTCATCATTGCAGGTTTTTAAGACCCAGTTGGATAAAATCTTGAATAATCTGGTCTGATCTCACAGCTGGTTTGAGCTAGACTAGTTTGACTAGAGACCTCCTGAGGTCCCTTCAAACCTGAAATATCCCATGTACAATCTGTAATTGGTATAAGCAAGTCAATTAATTTACTCAACAGGAATCTCACCTACAAGGAACACTAATGACTGATGACGAAAGAGATCTTAAACATGCATATAACGCTCCTCAAAGTGTATGTTTGCACTAATGCACCTACGTAACTGGCTTTCCTTCTTACAGTGGAGCTCCAAAGAGAGTCCCATCAGAAAACAAAGCTAAACAAGATTATTGCTATAGCGAGATACTTCAGAAACTTGCTAGCTACACAAAGACACCTGTACTGTAAAATACACCTGTATTAATTCTTCAGGATGTGTTTGGCTGAGGATAGGCGTCAAAGAAAGCACTAGGCTAACAAATTGGCTTGCTAGCCTTTTTCCTTACGTATGTATTCTACAAGCAATATGCATACACTTTAAATCCCAGTCTGAGTTTTGGCTGATGTTTACATTGACACACTGGGTGCTTTCTTGCTGGGAATGCAAGTGCATGGTGAGGTGGAAAGGTGATAATGCAAAACTCCTTGGTATGGATATTTCTAAATCATGATTTGAACCACAAAGATACTCAACTTAAATCATAAATTGTTAAAAACACTGCATAGAAAGGATATTCTAGCACAATACTAACATCTTAGCACTGCCATGAAGATACTACATCTACAGAGCAAAAAATTATCTACCAGCATACATTGTAAGCAGCATCAGGACTCAGGATGACTAATCTGGACTGTAATCTGTTCGCAGTGACTGACACAATAAGGATTTAAGTAGTTTTACTGGTGCATCTAGATAGTGGAAAAAACATTCTGCATTCACGAATCACAGGGCAAGATCAAACCCAAATATAGTCAATTATAAATCAGACAGGGAGTCAATCCCATTAGACTGTAAACAACTAACATCTTTATGGCAAAAGACTCATTCAATATCATTTCTGAGTGATAGGAAACTCAAGAAATGTTCAGAACTAAACCAATTTCTAGTGATAGCAGCTACATGGTCTCTTTACAGATACTAGTATAAATTAAGACCACCTCTCTGTTACAACATAACAAAATTACACAGCAAGGCAATATTTAAGTACTAGTTAGCTTGTGTGAAAACATGAAACAAGACTTCAATCTACAGTGAGGGTCCTGGTTGGTTGTTTGGAAGTCCATATAGTTAGGCTTAGAGACAGTCTGATACTGAAACATTTCAGGTTAGTAGCTGCTCCTGCATGTTATATCAAATTTTCCCTCTTGCACTTTTTGGTAAGTGTGGGTCTGCCAAGGCATTACTCTAAATTAGATTTCAAGTAATACAAATGCATCCTAGCCTCTAGTAACTACAAAGATGAGAGAACTTTTCCTAGGTTTGGTAAGTTATGGATCATGCTGACAATTGTAACATAATGACATGTGTGTGCACGCACACGTGTGTGTACCTGTACATACACTGTGTTCATATATGTGTGTGACATATCATCTTAGTCTACCCCCAGCACCCAAGAAAAGTACATTTCATGGAGAATACATACCAGCCAGGATGAGGAAATCCATATACAGCAAAAGTTGCAATCTCCAAAATCTTCCGTTTGGCAAAAAAAATTAAAACATTGTTTTGTAATTTAGAAAACAAAACCTATTTAAATTTCTTGTCAGGAAACATTCTCAAGAGCTTTAAGTCACTAATTTGACTCACTTTAAAACTTTGAAATTGCCATAATAGACTAGAAATTTCTCAAATTAACCTAATGTACACACCCACCTCAGTGGTAATACACAGAAAGAAGTATAATCAATTACACTACATTTCAGTATGGCCTCAGTTGCCATACGAGCTTCAGACTTTTACCAAACAGTAATAATAAATTCATCAAACAATAATTCAACTTCTGCTACTTTTCATCCAAAAAGCAAAATGATCTCTTACTTCATAAGAGGCTCCCTTACATGATGATTCTTCTTTCAGAACTGAACTTCCCCAAATAATGTTACAAGGCTACTTACAAGAAAGCTCACTTTTCCAATTTCAAAAAGTCTACCTCCAAAAAGGCAACCCTAGGAGTACCATCCATCACCTTCATTATCAAACAAGATCAAGCCACTGAAAGCCAGAACACTGGCTATAGTAGTTTAATGCAGCACACAGAAAAAAGTTTAAAACAAACAAACAACAATTCTACTAGCTCTTCATCAGCCTAGATACCAAATCCAGGAACACAGAAACTTACCAGGAGAATTACAGTCAGCAGGCCATCAAATCTATTGCTTGGGTAAGATAAGTATCTTTTTAACCCCATTGCGAAGATTTTCAGCAACATTTCCAGCAGATAGCACAAGATGAAGAAACAGTTGATAGCCTTTACATTAAAAATAAATAAATAAATAAAAGTAGAATTAAACAAACACCTCAGGGAACAGCAATAACCATAGAAATAGGAATGCACCTTACCCCCAAGAAGAAGTCATCTCTTTCAGAAGACTGTTTATCTGCATCCATCACCAAAACCACCTTAAACAACAAGAAATTTTTTATGAACTTGGTGTTTTGCTGTTGCACAAAATAGATTTTTAAGCACAAGAGTAAGACAACCTGTTATACTATTACACTATTATATTCGCACAGACCTTAAGTAGCTCAGAATATATTCCTTAGCTGTAGATACTCTCTTAAGATTTTGCATGATTAAAGTATGCTAAACTTGGACATCTGTAGCAAAAAGTGGTTTTCAGAACGGAGACTAAAGAACAAAAACAGAACTGAAATTCACAGGGCGTGGAAAAATATAGATTTGCTTGGTATGTTGCTACCAAGGAACCTCCTTTTATCCCTATCACTTGACTCATAAATCATCTCTTGTCAGTAGCAAACGGAAGTGTTTAACAAACAAACAGTCATCATATACATAAATCCTTTACTTACACAGATAGAAATAATGTTTGCAAGGGCTACAACATTCCCCAAGTAGCCAAAATAAGGATGACCAAAGACAAATTGCATTTTCTGCATAAAATGTGATCGGTACTCTGGACTAGGAGGGTGCTGAAACAGAGTACAAAAGGTTTGCTGAGTTATTAAGCACAAGTACTTCAATAATGATGCAGGAAAAACACAATTTCAGAATAAAGAAATAGGGCTGTTTAAAACAAAACTTCAAGGCCACACACTAAGTTTCACAACATAGGTAGGTGCTCTCTAGATTTGCCTATCACTAGCCAAAGCTCATCATTATTGAATAGCAAATAGGTTGGTGATATTGGCAAAACACAAGATAATATCCAAAAAGTGCAGCAACTCAACTTCTCCCACGCCCCAAGCGGGTAAACCAACCAATTTTACACATCTCTTCCCCATATTTATCTTCCTTAAGAGATTCAAAAGTCTTAGTTCCATTCCAATGTGGTAAACTACTTCCAAACCCTTGCAAAATGCCTTGGAAGTTGAGAAGACCGTTTCCTGCCCACCTTCGAGTAAGCAATTAGGGTTTCACATTTATGAGGGGAAATGCATTGCCTGTATTTAATATAGGACTGTCATGGCAAGACAGCAAATGTGTCACAATTCATTGGAAAACAATTTCCTACAAACATACTTCATGTTATTTGTCTACAACACTTTCCAGAAATTGTATGTTGCAAGCCTAAATCATCTTCCTTTCTTGTAACTAATATTCCTATTAGATAAAATAAAAAGGCCAAAAATACACTCACAATACTTACTTATTTTGTCTAGCCAAGTAATTTAGAAATGCTGAAAGAAAGAACAATTATGCATTTTGCACATTTAGCATTACCTGGCATTTCCAAACTAACTCAATAAAAGCCCCAAAGGCAATGCCATCAGTGACTGTATGAGCAATTCATGAACAGTTTAAAATCAATGACAATCTATCATATCTTCTGTTAAAAAAAATTGTAAATCGTTTAATTTCATGCCTCTATAGTATCATACTATAACTTATTTTTGTTCAAAAACTTATGGTACTCCATGAATAATTGTCAGATACATACTTGTTTAATAGCATCCTTGTCTAGTTCTTCAAAGAGCTTCTGAAACTGGGCAACTGACAGTTGATCACAGGAGCATGTTTTAAGTGACTTCACATGAAAGAAGATTTAGATCAACATCTGCGTTAGATATATTTGCAGACAGTGCTAATAACCTCAGACTATCTTTTAAAAAAATGGGGAATGTAATACAATCTACTTCAAAAAGTATTAAAGCAAGCTTCAGCTTGGCTTCATCAGTAACATGCCACATGACTGTAGGATTTGTCTTGCCCTTTCAATTTTCCCTCTCTTGGATCACATGCCTTTTAAGAAGGAGCATACTCTTAGTACACTCTAAGTGTCTAATTTTAGTCTCATCTAGTATTGCCAATTGTATGTTATGACCCACTGTTCTAGAGACATTATTATCTGATAGGATTAAAATATTTTACTGATTGTAATATGAAGACGACATTTTCATAGCATACTACTAGAGATCAGCCATGATAAATACTAACTGCAAGTACAGTACATGTACTGTATTTAAATATCTAAACAATCCAGTGGACAACTTGGCATTACTACAGAGCAGGGTGTTTATCTTCAGGTAACTTTGTTTACACAACCCCTGTCACAGACAATAATGGACAACATATATGTCACACATACATCTTCATTCCACTTCCAATCTTCACACTGGAGTCTGCCAGCTGCTGGCATTCTGTGACTATGAGCTTTAAACTAGCATTACCTTTGGGCAGAAGTTCATACAATATACATTTCCAAAAGCTGCTGCAAGGAAAAGCTACTGAAATCGTGTTCTTAAAAAGCAATGTTACTTTTGGATAACAACTTTTCAGAAGGAAATCAAGAATCTCTGCATCTCATATCTCTTATTAGGGATAACTAATTTCTTTAATCTCTGAAAACTGTGGTATGAATTGAAGCATTAGAAAAGTCTTAACTCAAAACAAAAGCACTCTTCCTGTAGCCTGACAAAAGTCTTAATACTAAAGGGAAGAACACAGCTGAATCAAATGAAAAAAAAGTCATTTTCAAATGGTAGAAGGGAGCTCCTGGAGAAAGCAGCTATAGACCAGTGAGAGGTGTGTTATTTCTAGATAGAAAGTACAGCAAATGAAAAATTTGGCTCTGCAAAATAGAAGTCTTTTCATTATCTTTCACTTCTCTACAGGGGAATGTCTTCTGCATCACCACAGCTGAAGAAGCAGCAATTATAAAGATTAACGTTTGGCCTCTGAGAAGATTTGAGAGCCACAAGTTCAAATGGTCTAGTTATTAGTCTAAATCACTGCACTTTTAAACAGCTTCTCTTTTCATGGTAAAATCAGGACAGTTTTGAAAAACTGTTCAGAACACTGATCCAATTCAATGAGTTTAATGACAAGACTGGATAAACCAAAATAGACTGTTGCTACCAAGGAACCTCCTTTTATCCCTATCACTTGACTCATAAATCATCTCTTGTCAGTAGCAAACAGAAGCGTTTAACAAACAAACAGTCATTATCTCTCAATCCTGCTTTCCAACAGAGACGACTGTGCATTAGTCTTTAAGCAAAAGTAGTTTGCAGTTCAAAGCCATTTGGATAGTGGACTAGAGACAGCTTGTTTCCAAGACCAAAACTTAAATGGACACTGAGCTGAGCCTCCATTCACACTCTTAAATGAAGCAGCATGAGGAAGCTTGAGCTGAAAGCTACAATGCTTATATCTATGCTGTAATTAAGGGCACTTCAGTCTCCACAGCTGTTGCACCAGAAGGTTTGAGAGTCACCAATGTAAACATTAAGAAAATTCAGTTCTTACTCTCATGATGGCTTGCTTGCAACGAGAATCCATTTCAACATTCTGCAGCACTTGAAATAAGTCCCCAGTACTAACATACAACCTATTTAAAAGAAAACACGATTGGCTTAGATACCCCAGAGTAGCAACTGTCTTGATGACCAAAAAAAAAAGGAAAAAAGAAAGAAAGAAAAAAAAAAGGCTGCTCCAAATGCAAATCTCACCTTTCTTCCCTTTCTCCCCATTCCAAAAAAAGCAGATAAAATAAAATTAGAAGTAGAAATAAACACAAAATAGACCCCATAAAAGTCCCAAAGAGAATTTCAAAAGCATGTTACAAGCACCGTGAAAGAAGAAAAAAAGAAAAGAAAGGTAGGCAACAAACTGTCATTTCCCCATTTCAGTATCCTTGTCAAATATATTAAACAAGAGGACCAAGAAACTTAGCTACGGTTGTAACATCCTCACTTACTCTTGTGCCTTAGCAGCAGTCTCTTTCAGCGAACAAAGTACTTCAAATGCAGCCCGGATTCCTAGTCGTCTCCTGAAGAGGGAGGACTGAACCGATTTCTGCACAGTAGAAACACCAAAAAAGAATGAACTTACACAACTTAAAAGAAATCCAACTAGATGAGATGAATGAAAAGACCTCTCTAAATTATTTACCCAGTCCTCAGATAAAACCTATTGCAAGCCTCAGAATGGGCCCTATCTGTACAAATACAAATAATTTTTTTCAGGAAAGCAAGATACTGCTTTCCTTCTCCCTCTTCCAAAATCCCCATCATTAGACACTACATTTAGTTGCCCAGATACTGTATCCCATCAGATAGGCACTCTACATTTTAAAGAAATTCCACTAAAACATCAAATCCTGAAATCAGAGAGGCCCATTCCTACCAGAAGGACTTGGGGAAGAACAGGGCTTCCTCTCTTCCCCTGCAGAATTAAGACCTCTGGTCAGCTGATAAGCTGATTCTCTGTCATCCCCGCAGAGCTGTGATTAGAGATCCAAGTAAGAGTTGCTAACCCTCAGCTCCTTCCAAGAACTCTGCATAAATAGAAGGAAGGAAGAGAGCAAGCAAGCCGGCAAGGGAGCTTGAGTAAACACCAGGGTCATGGTAATTGTATGCCTGTGCAGGCATACTTTCAGGACAATGGCATCAGCAAAGTTTGAATGTTCAGAAGCAAATGTATATCATTACAAATAGACAAGAGTTAAACAGCTTGTGATGCTAACAAAATACAAAGGTCAGATCCACCTTTTTTTTTTTTTTTTTTGTACTTGAATTTTTCAGAGCAATCACTTTCAGTATGCCTCTCAGCTACCTCCCTTCCTGGGAGTCAGATTGTGGCATACTCTCACATAAGGAAAAGGAAGAGAAAGAATGGACAGGAAGAAAGCAAAATACGTTCTTCTTTGCATATTTAAATGCCCCTCTCTCACAAAAGGGCGCAGGCTATTCCTCCCATTTAACACTGCCTAAGGCTTTACTGTCCAACAGACCTCACCCCTTCCCTGACCTTTACTGGAGCAGTTTCCCCTTCACTTTCTCCCAAGCCCTGGTCACAGCTTCTCTCTCCCATGTTCACTGCTCTAAAGGACTGATGGAATTCTACAGAACTATGTATAAATGGCACACAGGGGTAATTATATCTAACTTTCTTCAAAAATTTAACAAAGGGAAATAAAGGACATGAGAGAAAAACAGGTAGAATGAACTCACTGGGGTACTGCTGTTCATTCTAAGCTACAGATACCATTACCATATTGGTACAAAAGGAAGAAAGCAAAATCTGCAGCCTAGGGGTTTAGTTGCCTGACACAACGTCTGATTTTGCACAGGACAGCCAATACTTTGACTCAGTCTTATGAAAAATATTGCTGCTGAGCTGTGAAACTACATAAACTATACAGGAAGAAATTGAATAAACAAACAGGTGGAAGCAAACCTGTTGAAAAATTGCACTAACTCAAAGACTCAAGAGAAACTCCAACTCGAAAAAGCTAGAAAACTCAATTAAAAAAAAAAAAAAAAGTTAGAAGATGGCACTTCAGCAAGATCACAGCTCAGCCTGTTCTGAAGAGCAGGAGATTAACAGAATATTAGGGTAGGTACTAAAATGCTTGTCACAGTGCTGGTATATAGCTGAATGCTGGTCAGGCAGCCATCAGTCGGCGGGACAACAGTCAATTATCCTAACTGGTGTGTTTTATCCACTGAACTGTGATGCACTCGCCTGTTTTCTATTCGCTAGTGATATCTAATGATAAATCCAGCTTTGGAGATCTTCAGCTGCACCATGCAGGCTCCTAATCCTCCATCCAGTTAGTTACTACTTTTTGGTATAGGAGTGGGAATTCACAAATTTTATCTTCTTGGAGAACCTTTTTAATTGGAACTAACTGAAATGAACTTTCATTTGAATTAGTTGTCCCTGTTTCTTAGAATACTTTTGCCTCATTTCACAACAAGTCCTCTCAGACTGCTCAACTGCATCATCTCATCCAGAAAACAAAAGCACTTACACCCTTTCCCACCCAAAGTAAATTCAGATTACATTTTTTACATTGTGAAGACTAAACAAACTAGTGTAAGTAATTCAAAGCCTACAACATATATTGTCAGTAAAGGAGTACGAAATCTTGTAGTAATGAGTTCAAGACCAAGAAACTAATTGTCACCACAGATTTCACCTTCATTTGCACAGTTTGCAAAGTACACTTACTTCCTCAGCCATCACTTCTCCAATATAGATATATTGGGTTAAGAGAGAGAGAGAGAGAGAGAGAGAGAGAGAGAGAGAGAGAGAGAGAGAGAGAGAGAGAGAGAGAGAGAGTCTTTACACCACACATGCAACTGACACTCCCCAAAAATGAATGAATCACACATGATCAGGCATCTTCCAGAAGCATTACACCAATGACTCTAGCATCACATGGAGAGTAAGCACAGTTTCCTTTTATTTGAAAATGTTTGAAAATTAATATTAACAAGAAAAATTACTATACCAGGCAGCAATTCATCTTTATATCAAAGCACAGGAAAAAAAATAGGGGAAGAAAGATTAAGCAACAAAAGAGATTTATAGTTCCTTATTATCTTCTGCCTAAGCACTTCCAAAAAATCTAAGTCTTGAAGCAAATCAGCTGTTTCAAACTAATTACAAATTACGTCAAGTACCCCATAAAGATCTAGGCCTGCATAGGGACACAAGGAACAGACCATCATTGTGCTAGTTTTCCTCTGAAATCCCAGTTCAAAAGGCCAGGTACCCACATACAGACGGTTTATAGGTAACTACTTCCAGTAAAACCAAATGCAAGACTCAAATCTATCTTCCAGACAGGCAGACTGCCCTAATCACACTGTCATCTGTCATCATGCCTGCCACCCCAGTAAAATGACAAAACATGGGAGAGGTGTTTCAGTCACAATTTTTTTTTTTTTTTTTTTTTTTTTTTTTTTAATCTTCTCATACTGCTCAGAGAAATTTTAAGTGCTGTAATTTGGAACAATAGCTACTAAAATAGTACAACAGGTTCTCCACATACAGAACAAGCTTAAATTACTTGTAGTCCTTGTTCACACACAGTTTGTAGTAAGAGCTTCATTATTTTTACTAAATTGGTCAAAGTCGTACATCCTCAGCACAGAGGCAAGGGTACAAATAGGTAGTTTTCTTAGGGAAAGTGAACAAGCTACAATAGCATATCGGAAAAGAAATCTACATCAGTCTAAAGAACTTACTGATATGGTTTTAAGAGACTAAAACAAGAATGGACACACTGCTTATTATACAGTTTAAACTCTGTGGTTTAAAGGTTATGATAGGAAACACAAATTGGGGACATTTTACTCACCAGAAGATATCCTCGAAACTGGTTATATATTATTGCTGTCAATAAGTTCATCAGAAACAAGTTGCCTTTTGGAAAAAAAAAAAAATAAATGAAGACAGTGAAAAATACTGAAATACATTTTTGTTTCTCAAAACATTTATCATATTTTTCTCATTTTAGGACACTGATTATTTAAATCTAAACATTTCCACATTATGGAAAGTACCAAACCTGGATTCTAACTTTTCTCTCTCAAAACAATATTGGAAAGGTTTCACGGTTACCACAGAAAAGTCACACTGATCTGAAAAAAAATCAGCCTATTTCCCCAAACAATGACCTAAACTACAAAAGCAACTATCATTTTTTTCCAAAGATGGTTGTGTTGAATACAGAAATTAATGAAGATTGCTAAACTTACCAAAATTTTCCATCCTAAGAGCTGAAAAGACATTTTAGTGTTTATCGGCCCTTATAGTTCAAAACGATTAGGTTTCCTGAGTTTGATTTCCAAAAATTATGTTATAATATACTGCTGTGTATCTGTTACCCTGGAATGATTATTTTATTGAAGAAAAAAACAAATTTCACCATTAACAAGCACCTTCCATGACAATTACTCTGCAGACACTATGTGGTAATTAGAAGAAACAAAGAAGAATAACTTTGTGAAGAAATGTTTCTAGAAAAATAAAATACTCTTTAGGTGATATGACCCAGTACCATAAAGTTACAGTACCTTTAAATTACTGACAATTAAGACAAGAAGTGACTTACCTAACACAGTGAAGAGTATAAAGAAGATTGAATAGGCTCGATTCTTAGAATATGCAGGAATCATCACTGTATCAAATTCAAAAAAGGGAAAATTAAAAATTTTTGTGCTTAAGAGGAAAAAACAGGAGATCTCTATCCATTTTTAGAAATGAGTAACACCTCTCACATAGCTCCACTTCAGAGCTGTATACGAAAATTATACTAAAGGAAAGAAAAATCTTACAAGTTACTTAATGGCATAAAATATCTTTGCAGAACCTTCCTCTAGCAATGAAAATAGCTATCAGCTAAAAGATCAATTACAGTAGTCTGGAGAGATCTTATTCTACTATTCATAGAAAATAGAGACAGGAGTTATTTCTGAAACAGATTGCTCACCATCAGGATTATTTGCAGTAGTTAGCAGCACCAGCAGTGAAGTCAGTGAATCTGGCAAATTCCGAAAATACCCCACCCATTCCTTATCCTGCTGGCCATCCTAGTCAAAGAGATGTTCATCTTTATCAGAACAACACTGAAGAATCACTAAGACTGTCTTACCAAGGAACTGGTTAAAAATGAGTTCCTTATACACAGATCTAATACATGCAAGAAGCATGAGACAAGCACAAAACTCAGGCAATGAGTAGGAATGAAGTGTAATCACCTCACTTATTAGCAATCATTAAAACATAAGGAAGAACAGCAAGCTAAGACAGACATGGTTCTAAGCTAAGACAGATTCAAATTAGAAATGAAGTCTAGCTATGCCTCAGACCCAGGAAGGAAATAAAGTCACAGATAAACAGTACAGGAACCAAAAGTCACCCTCCATCAATAGAAAAAGCATCATCTCCTAGCCTGCAAGAAATGTTGTGGTACTGGAGCTGGAAGGACCCCCTACTCGTGACAGAAATTGTAAACATAAGAGACCCTAAACATAGACTAATACTATCTTTGGTCCCAACTCACATTATAAAGCTGCAAACTTTTATCCCAGATATACCACACTACACTCCAGTGTGGAAGGAAAACTATACATAACCCTAAATCGTGCTGCTCTCTAGGACTTGTCCAAAGCTATAACATAATTTGAGGACAAAATTAAAATAGATTTTGTCTATACTGAAGAACAGAAACAAAACATGGATGGTGACAACTGGGTGACTCCTCAGCCTTCACAGTAACAAAGAACTGCCTTAGTAACTACTGTGCTGTGAGAGATTCAACACAGCTCACGAGCTGCTCTCAGACACCTACAGCTTCATTAGTACACTCACTGCATGGGTCATGTCTCCTTCACTTCCCCTTCAAGCTCTGAACAGAAAACCTCTGATACACTCCAAATGAGTTATTTACACAAAAGCTACTCACGCTATTTGGAACAGACATGTTCTCCATTTTCCGGTCATTTATGTATGGACTGGGGGCTTTGTTTTGAATTACAGTAAGCTCAAGATTGCACAGAGCACAGCCAGAAAAATTTTAGGTCTCTCTTCAGTAAAGTAGGTGAAGAGGTGCTTAAAGTATGAGCGCAAAGATGCTTTACTGTACCTTAGCTGAGATCAAACAGTATAAAGCAGTGTGCTATGGTTACCGTTAGTACATATGACCGAAATTAGAGAGCAGATAGAAAACATGCAACTGTTCCATTCTGAAAAAATGCATTAAAAGAATGAAGATTCAAAATGCCACATACAATATCAACTCAAACATTACATATAGTTTAAGCACCTTGTGGGGGGGGGGGGGGGAAAAAAACCAGAAAGGTTCTACAGCATATAAAAATACTTCCAAGTACTTTGTTAACTACAATTATTAAAATTATTTTGTGACTCAATACAAACATCAGCCACTTGGCTACAACTTTGATGGCATCAAAATTTTCAACAAAAGCACACTGTGAAGCAGATCTTGAATCAGCAGCACTTTTTTCCCCCAAATTCAAGTAGAGACAGTTAAAAATACAGACTGAAAATACAAACATGATTCATGTAGTACAGAATAAATATTCCTTGAATCTGCTTAGGAGACTGGGAAAAATGTAGCTTTAGAGAACATACATAAGACTGCAAAATCCAGAGGCATGAATTTTGTTATTAAATATATTTTTTAAACATTCTTTAAGCATTTTGCCTTGTTAAATACCACACAAGTGGTTCATATGGGTATTAAGCTAGAGAACTAAAGAAAGAAAAAAAAAAACCCACCTATCTACAATTTGTTAGTTTTCACCTAAGTCCATACAACATTCATGTAGTTCAGGTATACAAAAATATAAACTTTCTCAGCAGATGGGAACAGAATTAAAATAAGATATGACATACAAAGATAACTCAAAAATACAGCAGCATGCAAGTAAACAGAGAAAAAATGCGAGGAAGGTAAAAATCTCTGCTTATATTTCCAGAAATTCTGTAACATTGGAATTTGAAGAATTTGCTGATCATAAGAAACAGCATAGAGATAGTCTAAGTGCAAATTGCATCAGAATGAAGAAATAAAACTGAGATTAAGAATAATATTACTGGGAGAAGTATGCAACAGAATCTGGGTGATCATAAGAGTATGTTTATAGAGGGCTTTAAAAGTAAGGACAAAATATTTCAGTCTGATACAACAAGATAATTCATAAAATTTACAGGAATGGGGATATACCAAAGCTCTGGAACACAAAAATCATTTTAACCATAAAATTTCAAAACTGCTTTTTGGGGAACAGGAAAAAAAGATTCAGAGGAAGAAAAAGAAATCAGAAGTCAAAAGATCAGGGCAATGCAAGCGAAAAATTAGCAAGGCATGGCCAGGAAAACAAGTATTTGGAGACTACAGAAACATAGAAGAAATCAAATAAGCAAGAAATTAGATATGGAGAGAGAAAAAGAAAAGAGTGATATAATAAAAAAAGCAACATTAAAATTCTTGGACAGAACAGCATGGGAGATTTCAACAGAAGCACAAAAAGTAACTGGAAGAATCTTGTCTAAGGCAGCCTCTGCCACAAGCAGATTTCGAACTTTGAACTTTAAGAATAACATCAATAGCAACAATACCAGGGACCACCAACAAAAGCAAATAAGAATGCTGTCAAGACTTTAGCACTGAGCCATCTATGAGAGCACTTTGTTTCTAAAGTGGCAACACTTCCTATTCTATAACTGATCTTTTTTACTCTTGCTGTAAGCTGTGCCACATTATTTTATAACTAGTCTAGCTCTGCTGCTTAGAGCACTCATAAATGGCTCAGTATTGGAGTGTTGCCACTTTAGAAACAAAGTGCAGTCTGGAAAACATTGTTAGCTAAAGGATGAACAGATTATAACACTATTTTGAGGAGCCTTCTAACACACACCTTCACAACAGCACTATGTGTTGGTAATATGTGCACTTTAAAACTCTATAAACACACTTCAAACTGATCCCAATAAGTCTGATGAAGTAACATGACCTTTTCAGGGAAAACAAGTTTCATCAGTCTGATTAGAAAACCACACATGCAGCAGTTACATAAGAAAAAAAAAAAAAACACTGAGCAGTACCACAGCATAAATATAATTGGTTACCTTTGTCCGAGCAAACAGCAGCATGGCAAACATGGTAAAGAGAGACAGATGAACAGCTAGTAGCAGAACAACACTATCAGAAAGAAAACATATGCATTAATATTAGCTCTTTTGCTAAACGCACCAAGGATATCATATACAAAAGGCTAAAAAACTAAATGAAGATAACAGAACATCATTTAAGTCTTGATTCATGGAAAAAAAAAAGAAATAGGAAAAACCCAACCTAACCCCCTTTGGTTGTGAGGTCAATGAGATTCCAGCATCTGCTTTTCTAAAGCTAGGACCAAATTTATGTCTTGGATTAAGATACAACATCTCAGCTTGCACACACCTGTGTTTCTCCTGGGACTTGGTTAAAAATGTAACAGGTAAGGATAAAAGTTTCATAAACTGTACATACAGATAACTGAACAGGAAGCAATCTCCTTCCAAAAGCATCATTCTCTCTGCTTATGATTTCACCTGACGGATTTCCAGTTCAAAATTTCTAACAAGACAACAGAATTTAGCACATATATTGCTGCTACCAATTTGAAATTTACACTGAAGCAAAGCACACTATAGAAGATGAGACTAGAGAGGCATCCTGTTCTTTAGCACTCATGACCGAGAGAAAAGAACATGCATGTCCCACCCATATCTCTCAGAGGCTGCATTGGAGAAACATGACGTAGATCTTCGGTCAGATGATGCTTCAGTTTTTCCCTTATAGAAAGACCATATATAATGTATGTAGAATTTAAAAAACACACTCAACTAGCACCAAAAAAAGAGTATTTGTTATGCAAATAAAGTCATATGACATGTATTCTAGAGAAATTTGCGACAGATTTAAGAGACAAAGTTCTACAACCCGCAGTCCATCACCACCTGATCTCATCAACCCACCACCCAACCATCAAGTTACTCAGATTACGCACATGAGAATACTCAGTGTAACTAGACGTTTGCTATGAAAGGCTCTTTACTATGCTATTACCTACCTTGCCATTTCAGGCAAAGTGCTGTTGATGCTTTTCAACGTTTTCTTCATCATAGAAGAATTCTGAAGAAGAAAGAAAGGCCGAAGAATTCTTCTTATTCTCATATTCTGCAAAAACAGACCAACAGATCAAATACTGAGTTGCTAGAAGAAATTTGTGATGCTAATCTCATAAGGCAAGTTTGTTTCAAATAGAGGAACTAACAATTAGGAACAAAATTAACAATGCGACAGAAAGGCTGTGAGAAAAAAAATAAACCTGTTCCACTGAAGTCACACAAAATGCCAAAGAGATTTTTATAAACATAGGATGCCTGAAACTAAAAGAAAGATTGCTTTAAACCATACACATTGAAATTTGAATAGCCTCACTAGTCCACTCGTTAATAACCTAATTTGACTACTGTGTAAATACAACACGAAGGTCAAAAGATGGCATTTCATATATTTTGCCAAGGTCCATTTTAAGAGGGGAATGATCAGCAAGCTACTTTCAATAAAGAGATAGATATAGATTTTGAAAATAAATTTGTCCTTCTTCCGTTTTCTTGACCAAAGCGCCTCTTATTACTCAGTATTTTCTCTCTCTGACAAGAATCAAACAAGTCATAATTTCAGTTTTCTTTAGCATAAGGTAATTAATCTGTTCCATTCCTGCATTCAAGATGCTCTCTCCAGCCTTCAAATCATTTGTGACTTGTCTGCAACTTCAAGTATTTTAATAGCCTGCATTTTAATGAGTCTTCCCAAGTCCATGTATAACAGCAGAACACTTTCTTCTTCACTAGTCCCTTGTTCACACACCCCAGCAGTTAAACTACTCCTTCTGCCACACTTTGTATTGGAAGGTCCTGCTCAGCTATTTGTGCACTACCATGCTGACAGATTTTGCAGTCATTTCTTTTCAAGACACATTTCCAGTCTGTAAGCACAATCTTCAGTTTAGTTAATTTTTAACTACTTTGGGACATATTGTATTTATTTTGCTTGAATATCAAAAGGACACATGCATATTTTCAAAGCAAGTTACGTGCTTATAACTTTAAACGACATGTTCTTTCAATAGTTCAAGACGATCTCCTTATTACTGTGTCACATCTTGGTCAGCAGCGACCACTAAAGAACGGAAAACTAAACAGTGGACCATTAAGAGCAGCAATCAAATTCAATGCAAGTTAATTCAGATAATTTGAAAAAGGTTTGAAAGATATCTGCAGGCCATTAATAATAGCTTTGAATTGAAAATTTAAAATTGTTTTGAATACAGACAGCTCTTTCTCTTAGAAAGCAGTTGTTTAATTTGTACAATTACCTCTTACTTGGTTATCACTATCATTACATTTACACATTCAGACTCGGCAGTTGAATCAAGTTGAGAACATAATTTTCTCAAGTAGTACGACAAAATTTCTGCTATGCAACCAGATTCTCCGTATTTTTGAATGCTAACAGGGTACTTATAACAGTAAAGCTTTAATTTTACAGATGAGTTTTGTATGTTCTCCAGCTATCAAAGCCCAAAAATGAGCCATTTCAGCCTCCATTTAATTCACCACCATACCACCTAAGTCCTACTGAATATGTCCTTGCAGCTTCTCCTCCTCTATCTTTCTCCATAGCTACCCTTCTGATCGCTTCTAGAGTGAGTGGCAGGCAGTCCTCACCTCTGTGCAGAAGAAGCTCAGTGATACAATCCAATCAGCAAGGGAAATAATTAACGTCAGGATATAAGCCATCAGCCATTTTGTTTTCCGAAATTCTTCCCATCCAATTAAGTAACTCTGGAAAACAAAAATTATTTTCATAATAAATTCCAGTAACAAAGTCAGCACTGATACTTTTTTCAAATATTTACAGTTACATCACTTGCTCATAAAGATCTCCCTGAAATCTGAACAAAAGTACACTGATCAGGGATTTTTTTTCTACAGGAACTAAATAAAGGTCAATGAAAGTGAGAGCTGCACACAGCCTATTTAGGAAGAATCCTTTACATCTATTTAGTAATCACAGAAGAGATCTTCCAGAAACAAGAAGTATCTAAAGAATAGTTCAATTTCTAAAGGTTTTTTTTTTAATAATCTAGCATGTATTTGATTAATACAAGTCACCAAGCCAAAAATCATTGATTCCATGTGAACAAAAGTCTGTATTTCTATGAAACACCAGTAGATTAATTAAAAAAAAAAATGTACTTCCTAATGTTTCCAGAAAGTAAGTCTTCGATATATCAAAGCAATCTCATCACCTAAATCTAAAACTTGCATAATATTTCTAAGTCATTTTTATAAATATATAAAAGAGAAAAAAAAATACACTGATTATCTCCACTCAGCTGCCCAGCATACCTAGTATTTCAATACCAGATAAAAGTGACACTTACCTTCACTGATATATCAGTCACGAACACAAGGAAGCAAAGCAGCTCAATGCTTTCTGTTAGGCCACATGGGGGATTCCATGGAGGAAGACGATATCGTACATCTGATGTGACAGTAAGTGAAGAAGGTGTTTCAATGAAAGCCAAAGCCAGGATTATAGCAATGGTTAAACCCAAAATCCTGTTTTGATACAGACAAAAAAAAAACATTTAGAAAAAAATATTTAGCAAGTTTGTTAGAATATCAATTTTTATAATGTTATATTTAAACACAAATGGCTTACACCACTTAAGATCCTATTGTCTGCATTAAAATAGAAACTACTGACAACCAAGTGTTAGGTGCTGTTCCTTCTGAAATTAACACGAGCATACAATCTTACTGCTATTTAATACATCTAGAAACAGAAACTTGAAAAATTTGAACAAACAGTACTGTAAATCCACCACTCATGTCAATAGTCAATCATCAACCATGCAACAGTCCTACAGCATTCTAAAGAGCCATCAACACGACCACATCTTTGTATGTTTTGTTACTTTCTGCTTCTACCATGTGCACATATAATCATCCATTTATTTCCCTGAGCAAGTTCTTTTAAGGATAAAAACACAATTATCTAATTAACCAACACAGATGAAGAATATTTTTAAAGCTTACTTCTAAACTAGAAATGGAAAAAGAATATCAAGTTCTCACCATTGGCAAGTTCTTGAGTAATACCATCGATAAAGCCAGAGGGATTTAGAGTCCACACGGTGATTTATAGACCGATACTGGAAGCAGAAAGCAAAAAGGATAATTCAAACGTTACTTTTGGTGTCTGTCACAAAGATAAAGATCGAGTTACCAAAATGAACCAAACCCTAATCAACAACAGCTCAAATCTTTTGACACTTTCAGTAAGAAACAGAAATTATTGCACATGTTATTATTAACACTGCATTCACTGATGATTGTACCTTCTTAACCCAAGGATCACACCATAGCAGTTGCTCAGATAATTAAATGTTGCTGCAGCCATCTGAAGCAAGTGTTACTATCACCATTTTACAAATAACAGCATCTGTAATAATAATTCAGCGCCTGTTGTTCTGGCTACAAGCTAAAGAGCTGCAGTCATTTAGCTCACCTCTTTAGCATACATTCTATTCAAGAGTCTTCTTTTGTCTTTCCCACCCAAGAAGCTGTAAGATGCAAAAAACTTTAATTCTGAAAATAAGAGCTAGCCTAGATTTCAATCTAAGTTTCTAAACAAAATATGCCTTAAGGAAGAGCCTGCCCCTTTTTTAAAGCAGGCCTGCTTTTGCCACAATCTGCGCAGCCACTCCCTGCAGCCACTCCCATGCTGCTGTTACTCTGCCTCCTCCAAGTAGCAGCTGCTTCCAGAAACATGAGTACATCTTAAATGCATCTGATGATCCTCAGAAATTTCCCCAAAATAACTTGTTTGAATACAACAAAAAAGCTCAAGAAACATCTTCCAGCATTCCCACCACCTGGAGCTAATATCAGAAAGGTAAGACAATCTAGGAATATGCAATAATGTTTTTATTCAAATATGTTTTTCCTGGGCAAAAGTTCACCAAAACTTGCATAACACAGGAATTTGGAATTCTGATTCTGCTTTGTGAAATAAGATGATGTTATGTGGAAGTTGCCTGAAGACAAGAAAATCTAAAAGTGAGCAGAATATATGGCAAATATCCAACATGGGAAGCATAATAGCTAAGAAAAAAGTTGTATTTACCTGTATCGCATCTTCAATAAATACTACAGCTTGGTTTATATAGAGGTCATTATCAGCTCCAGTAGCTACAAAATTAAAAAGAAATAAGAATCATTTGCTGCATCTTGGACAAACCCTGCCTGCTTATTCTTAACAGAAGCACCACAGCTCAGGTCCTTGTAATAAAGGACACTGTACAAGCACAAGAAAAAAGCAAAGACACAACGCCTTCCCTAACAAAGGACCAGGTGAGTAAAAACATCCAAACCAATTTCTCTACCACTAAATTAGAAAGGGTTACAAGTAATGAAGTTGTATGTACTTTAATGACAAACATTACAGCCACATATTGAATAGCAACGCTGAAGATGGGAAAGAGGATTTAATTTTCTCTACATTGTATACACAGTTTTTCCCTCTCAAATTCGTTTTATGTAAGGGTTCACATATATACATATGTACATACATGTATTCATATACAAATATATACATCATATGTACACACTGACACACACAAAATGTATGCACAGAGCTTTAACTATATTCTCCAATCTACAAACTCAGTAGGAGTAGTAATTTCTTATTAAACACTTCCCATATACCTCTAATAAGACAGATACCACCTTTCATATTAAAAGAACACCCAAGTTCATCACTGGATACATAGTTTCACTAGAAATCAGCCCTTCTTTAGATGACCAGATCAACAGAAGCAGAACATGCCTTACAGTTCAGAGATTGAGAAGAAACCATACCATGAGCATCTCCAGCTTTTAAGGTCACCATGTTTCTTTATAATGCTCCAAATCCTCCCATTTCAAGAGAGAGAAAGGTAGAAAAAACTCAACCATGTCATTCATCTTCCTATGTTTTGTAACAACACTCTCATACATTTAAGTTAATTAGCTAAATTACACTATTAATTAAATAGCTATCACAAGACTGAGATATTTCCACACAGAAATAAGCCATAAGTAACACCGCTCATATTTTGTGACTGTACTTCCTTAACAATCTTTATCCCAAGAAAACAGATACAACACACCTCTAAATAGAATGGCAAAAAACATTTCCATTTAATGGAGTTTCAAAGAAGGTATTCTTTATGATAAAATATACAGCCAAGCTCAGCTTAGAAGTAAGATACCAGTATTTTATGTTTTTTTACTTAATAGATGTACTGAAATTTTGATTGATCTCACCAAAATCAACAGAAGTTTCCATTCATATGAGAACAGAATTAATCTTTTAATATTTGCTCTGAGAATTATTACCATATCAAACAGATCAGAGTTCAATGCTCAGAAAGAACTGAAGTACACAAAGTGAAATAAAGGGAAAAAATCACCAAATTAGTTACTATAGAGCATTTCAAACCTCATTAATGCAAAGTTCACATTAAAATATACAGAAAGTAAAAGTGAAGGGCAATCCCATTCGCTTGACGTTTCATAGTTCAAAGTAACTGATTTATCTATTTAATTCATCTAACAAGAGAAAAAGATAGTCAGTGCTAAATAAGGAATAAAAGAGCAAACGGATGGGGCCAGAGACACACAGAATACATGCTGCTGCGACCTACTGAGAGGGACCATGTCCCAGCAGCAGTTCATGCAGCCACTCCCAGGACACAGCAATCGTACAAAGAATCGTACGATGAGAAAGAGTCAGTCTCAAGGTCAGTACGATATTCTCCCTGCTACTGATGAGCAGTGCCAGAAGCACCACTGATTTCAGTTCCGGATGACTGTGTTCTGCAGAATTCAGCAGCATCAATTTTCTGAGAAACCCAAAAGCATTATTTAAACATCATCGCTTATCTCAGCATAAGCGACAACATATTTCTGTACTGCCCCTGATACAAACTGCAAGGCAAGACTAAACATTAAGAACACAAGAGAAGCAAAGTTCATACAACAGAGTGCTTTTGATAATCCTATCTTTTTTCGAGACTTGTCACACCAGTGAGGTAAAAATAAGGCTGTTTAAAGAAACAGTAAGTGAATATAAAAAGGCACAAAAATTCTAGATTCTTAGAGCATGCAGAACAAGCTTAGTCTTGATTCCAATGATTTTGAAAGGCCAAAGCCTAACCAACTGCAGTCAACTAAAACATAAAAATTGCCATAAAATGTTTATTTTTGAACTTTGAGTTAAAAAAAAAATGCATGCTCCAAGCGCACTACCAAAGGCATCTAATTTTGCAACTCATAGTCACAGCAAGTGACGCTTATTCACAACTGATGAGTAAAGTACTGCTTAATCTGCGTGTGCAAAACCTATCCCAAACGGCGCCGTACTTGTGACCTTTAAGCAAGCAGAGAGCAAAAGGGAAAGCTTCGCTGGAAGGAGAAGCTGCCCCGGACGCGAGTCCGCTCGGCTCGGCTCCGCACCCGGGGCCACCCTGCGGTAGACGAGGATATTTCCCTCCACTTCCAGCTTCGCAAGCCCCGCTCTGTCCGGTTCGGGGCTCCCGGCGGTAAGGAGACGCGAGCCTCGGAGAGGAAAAACGCGAGGAGGCCGCAGCGGCACGGCCGCTGGGGCTACGCGGCGACCCGCGAGGACGGACGCGCGCGGAGCCCCCGCCCGGCCCCTGGGCCGCGCTCGCCGCCACGCCCCCCGAAAAGCCACTCACCGGCCTCATGGGCGCCGCTGCCGCCGCCGGCCCGCCGCCAGGCCGCGCCCGCCGGCCGGCTCCGAGGCAGCAGCAGCGGCTCCGTCTCAGCGCCCGCTCCCCGCTCCATGAGCTGGAGCTGCTGCTACCGCGGCCAGACCGCTGCGCTGCTGCAGGCGCGGCGCGGCGGTCCGCCGACACGGCCCCGCCCGTTGCACGTGACCGCCGCCGGGCGGCCGTTGGGCGGGGCGGGGCGGCCGTTGGGCGGGGCGGGGCGGCCGTTGGGCGGGGCGGGGCTCGCCTCAGGCACCGCCCCTTCCCTCCTTCCGCCGTTCAAAGCTGTGGGGTTTCACAGCGTGAACAGCGCATCCCCCACGGAAAGCGCCGTTCTTCGTCCGAAGGGAGCGAGGGAATCCAAGACAGCGTGTCACGTTGTGGCAGCTGTAATTTGATATCACCATCCGCAACTCCACAGACTGAGTCCACACTCCACACAGGGAAACCATTACTGTTTCCTTGATCATGCTTCTGTGGTAGTTATTACCACACAGGGGTGAAAGGTTAGAAAAATGCTGTATCAGTGTTGGGTTTATTTGGGGAATTCAGTCGGAAAATGATAGTAGGAAGGTGTTACCAACTAACAGCTCAGCTGTATGGTGTCCTGGAGAGTAGCAAGTACCCCCATACTGGTCACAGCTCCAACCGCAAGACAGTAACATCCAGAAACAGCATCCTTCCTGAAGGCTACTGTCCACCTCAGCTCAACCTGCCCTGAAAATAGCCCTGCTGTACAGTAGGGTCTGAAGGCAGATGCCATTTTTCATATGACTGCTGGCCTTTAGTAGGCTTTTGGACCTTCCCACAATCAAGTACCAGAGCAGATCTATGACTTGACCTCGGGAAGAAACAAGAAGGTTTCTTCAAAAGAACCATAGGAAGAGCAAGGACATCAAGGACATTGGTTATCTGAATCTATCATGGAAGAAAAAGAAAACAACACAAAACCTCCAGAGATGGAATTCATCTAAAGACTTCCTCGCTACCCACCAGCCTGGGAAAGATTACTAGTTTATTTTGCTAAGGTCTTATGGACGGTTCCAACTGTCAAACTACGTCAACTGCTCTCACTTCCCCTTTTGTCTCTTCTCTATAAACAGTTCTGAACACACCCAAGCTAGCTATTATCATAAGTCAGCTAAAAACGAGCTTAGAAATGATCACTTGCTGCTTACACATTTTTAAGTCCTAAAGTCTCTAATCCCAGAGGATAATTAATTAGTTGGGTGACACAGACACAAATAAGAACAGAATGCATTTCACTCTAGCTTCACTATACTCTGCTTATACCAGTTGGACTAGTGGAAGATGCTTGTCTTTTGCCACCATCCATCCCCTCCCTTTTACCATGGCCCCTTTCACATGCACTTTCGTTGTTTAATTTGATCAAATTGCAATTTCAGAATGGCATGAGTTCACAGAATTATAGAATTGTTAACGTTGGAAAGGACCTCTGGAGATCATCTAGTCCAACCCTCAAACAAGTGGCCCATACAGGGATCAAACCCACAACCTTGGCATTATTAGCACCACGCTCTAACCAACTGAGCTAAACCTAACCCCTGATATTTTGACAAGACAGCTCCACAACATTCTCTCCCACTTACTACAGGCCACAGCAAAGTAATGATAAGCAGAAAGTAAATCAAGCCATCTATTCGGCATTTCCAGGCTGAGCAGTAAGAGTAGGTCCGTCCTATACTGTTTAATTGACAGCAGGGTAGTTTTGCCTTTAGCTGCAAGAATGACTGTACATTGTGCTATGGAAAAAAAAGATCAGATGCCATGTCTGTTTTCCACTAGTTTCCAAATGAATCGGGGTCAGATGCAACATGAACCTTTTGGGAGATTAAGATGTAGGGGGAAACTCTACAACATTACTGAAATAATCATCACTGGTTAAAGTGAGCATGTCAGCAGCTGTACGTCACAGCTACTTCCCATTTTCAGTAGGCAGGAAAGCAGTCATAAAACTGGACTAATTGTTAACTACAGCTGTCAGATGGAAGAGGTTCAGGAAGAGTTTCTGGACAGCAAAAGGAAAGTATATGTGGGCTAGTACAATATGTATTCAACACTAGCCCACACTTGCACCCATGTACACACATGTACACACACACTGCTGTTGCTAAGAAACACAAAGGTCCCCTCACTAAGTGTTCAAAATGCTCAGGATAACCAGAGTAGCAGTGAGAGCACGGTGTTAGAAGCTAAGTTAGATGATTTTTGCCATTATTTTTTATTTTAAAGAAATCAAGGTTTCTTCTCCTTTCCCCTTCTGTGATTGTCCAAAGAGGAAAGCAATAACTTTAGAGAAAGAGAAATAAAGAAGCCCTCAAATATACAACAGATTCCAGAATTTCTGTTCAAAATTCATCCACTATGGCTTAAGGAACTGGAAATTCAGCTGCAGAGAAACATGAGTCTGAGCTGTGGTTTTCCTTCAGATGAACACGCACATTCTTAGCATAATCAACCACTAACAGAGTAAGGTAGCTATGTATTTTAACCAAAACCACATAGAACCCTACCAAGAACAATACAGCATCTGTAACTTTGCATGAGTCAGCTCCACTCTCTGGACTGTGGAGATCATGGAAAACAACTGTGGAAAGCATTCCCTTCACCAGATATTTTCAGTTCATAGCCATTTTAACAAGACTGAGCTAGATCTAAGCTGCCCTGATGTAGTGTTGTAGCATTGTTTGCCCAGAACTTCACAAAGGCATTTCTAGTTTCCCCTATTAAAAGGGAATCTTTCAACTCAGGATGACAAAAAACTGGCCACAAATTAAGTCAGGCAGAAGAGGGACTCAGATGAAGGAACAAACCTATCCTTGTTCTTTTTTTAGTTTTCCACAGCATTGAAGAGATGTGGAAAACCTGTGAAGTTGAAACAGCTTTTGTAAACAATATTTGGAAAGTGGGTAACACTAACCGAATTTTGAAGGAAGCTGGTTATTCTCTAAATGAGACTACCTCATTTCTAAAATATTCACTCTGTTTCCAAGTGTTTTACAACTCAGCAAGCTTGATTCCAGAAGTAAAGTAACCATGTGGCAAGTACAGCCACTCACTGATTGCACAGTCTGTGATAACAAATGACACAGCTTTTGGACAAGCACCTCAGCAAGTGGTAATAACAACACTGGCATGGATACCAAACTTTCTCATCTCTATTCAGGATGCCATGCACCAGAAAACATTTATTTTGGGTATACCAACCTATCTGTATGCATCAAAAATATCAGGAGGGAAGAAACACCATATCTACTTTATTTATAATCCTTTAAAATCTTTAAAATTCACCTGAGAATCTTGGAGAACAGTAACCATTGAACAATCCTTGAACATCTTTATGAAATAGGCATTGTTCCTCTCTGAAAAAAACAGGTCAGAGGTTTTAAAACAAGTTGTCACAAATCACAGAACAAGCAGATGCACAACAAGAAACTGAACACCGATTTGGTACCTACTAACTTCAAGGATACTAGTCATATATTTCACTCATACATTCTAAAACCTTGCTGCTATTCAAAACGCTGGACCAGTCTATATAGCTAGTCCTACATAAATAAAAAACATGTAAAATATGGAGTCAATTAACATAGTAAAATTACAACTTTATTACACAGTAAAATGGGATTTTTTTTCTTAACAGCATGTCTCAGTAAAATTACAACTTTATTACACAGTAAAATGAGATTTTTTTAAAAAAACAGTATGTCTCAGAAATGATAAAATTTTGCTTTCAGTTGAATGTTACTCAAAAATAATCATATCTAGGCTATTGATTTGATCCAGTTAAACTAAATTTCTGTGCATGTATACACTTCCACAATAAAGATTCCTTTACATTTATGATTGATAGGCTTGTCTAAGTATTTTCAATTAATAGAAATTAATTCAAGTAGCTGAAGAAAATCTTTAATGAACAACTCTTTAGCCAAACTAGGCTTCAAGGGTACTGGGAATGAATCAGAGTCATTACTCAGAAAAGAGAACTTGATTACAAATACTGTTTGCAAAGGTCACCTCAACAATTGTTTGGGTAACTGCTTATCATCACAGGACATTCCAGTTTCAAACACTGTTTATCAAATTAATTACCATATTAAATGATAGAGCAATCAGTCCACATCTTCAACATGAGATAATCCTTCCTTTCTTTCTAGACTGAACACCTGCAAGTTAACAAAAAATGGATTCAATAATAAAAACAAGTTTGCATGTAACAACTGCATTTTCATACTTCCAGCAGGAGTCAGCAGGGAGCCCAGCTTTAGCAGAAACTGACAGTGGGACATGCTCCAGGGAACAGCCGAGCTAAACAGACTGCTAGTTGCAGTCAAAAGGGAAGGTCAAACCTTTTTCCTCCCCTCAAGCTGCACGCTCCCATCAGTTCCTACTTTTCTGTCAGTTCAGTGAATTGATTTGGCTGACTAAGGAGCAAGACAAGTGCCAAAGCCATCTCGGGAGAAGCCTGGAGAGACAAAAGGAGGCAGGCCCGTCCTTTTCAAAGACGGTTAACTGTCAGATCAGATCAGGCCTTAACCTGAACCCTGTCCCTAACAGAGAACCTAGAATCGTTAAAATAAACAAAGGAAAACACTTCTCATACATGCACACAAACAAGTCATGACTATAAGAACTGACCTTCACTGTTCTTAAATTTTAAGACAAGGGAATATCCTATTTTATAAGCTGTTACAACAAATATAAATATTTTCAGAAAGGATCAGGCAAACTCACAGAGGACACCAACAGCAACAATTAAAACTGATCCGCATGTTTTCTGACTCTTGAAATTCAGTTTTATGTTCCTCAAAGCTTATGGAGATACATAGGAAAGATCATACTATAAATACATTGTTCTTGTATTTTTCCTCAACACCTGCTACTGGTCACGAAATAGATGCAGGAAGATACTCAGGCTGATAGACCTTCTGATTTGACCAAACGTGGCTATTCTTGTGCTGTGTCCAGTAAGCACTGGAAAAAACACAAGGCTGACTGAAAACATCTAATCCTCATGGACAGTTGTGTCAGCTTTCTTTTGAGCTATATCACTGCTCTTTCAAATTATGCCAACTATTAAAAGCTCTAATATTTTGGCTCCTGGAAATTGTTAAAGTACATGCTCAGGCCACATATCCTTTCTCCCAAATTTAACTCTAAGCCAGAAGCCTCAGACAGAGCCACTGGAGTTTCTGGGATGGCTTAAACTATAAGAAATTTCATTGTCCACATAAAGCTGAATGACATTAAGACCCAAGTGCAATCTGGTTAATTCCCAGCAAATGTTAACACCTTAACCTCCTTCTCCTAGCTCTTTTCTTTCTGCAGCATCTTCAGAGGATTTTTGCACTTGAAAGAATAAATAACTGAATTGACTATACTTCAAACATCCCAAGTGGAAAAGTACTTTCCACAAATTCAACAAATTTTATCATTAGCACTTGAACTAGTTTCCTTTCATAAATGAGCTGTAGTTGTAAAATGACTCTTCTTCCAGAAAACTGGAATTACCTAAATAAAGGGGAAGGGGGGTTTTGTCTTGAGTGACAAAACCATGTCACTTAAGATCATATGCTGCCTTTTCACATTCTTGTTACTATACCAGAAAAACTTAAGTGCAGATTAAGTCCCTGGAGCACAATTATCAGTAAGACATTGTCCTAGACAGTGATTCTCATCAGAACTACAATTGTGCAGAATATACACATTAAATGGAAACTCTTACAGCATTCTCTTTCTTGAATAGGACAGATTTGTCTCACACTACTGCAAGTCATTATTTTCCAGTCCTGCAAAAAGCTTTACATAGTAATAAGTTATCAGTTCAAGTTACTGCTGAAATAGCAAAATAATTGTTTTGTTGCCCAAATAATGGAGTCTTCCCCAAACTTGATTCCCACTTTTCAGTAACAATTTGCAATGGCTAATACCCTTGCATGCAAAATTAATGCCACACAGAAATCTAGTTAAAGACTGTAATACCACCATTATTGGATCATTAAAATATCTTAATGACATTTACTGTATACATAAAGTAATTAAATTTCGGTCCTTACCCTACAAAAATATTTTTCTCAACATCCATTAAAGTCAAAAGAACTTTTGTCCTGGCCTTCAGGAGAAGAAAGCCAAAAACAACGGGGGGGGGGGCGGGGAACACACATACGAAAACAAATGCAGTAGCTTTTTCAAATGGTAACTTTTATCCTAACTTTCAAGAGAATAAAATATATCACAGCATGTCTGGCATTTCACAGTGGAGAGAATTAATATTTTATTGCATGTATAAACATACTCTTAAAAGCAACTGAGATGTAAAATCTCTGGCAGAGAAAACTTCGAGGTGCTATAATTCTTCAGCACAGGACCGTTCCCATAGAAAAGGCCCAAAAATAATTTTGAAAGAGTGACTAAAAGTTACAAAAAGATAAGCAGATCACAGTTCAAATAACTAACTTCACACCTCACAGTGCCCAAACTAAGCACTGAACCATCATTTGTTGCTGTTTTTGGACAAACACGTATTTGTGAGCCAGCTGACAAAGTTCAGAGAGGAGAACAGGTGATTGTTGTAGAAGCAGGTGGGAAAGTCATTTACAACGAATTGCTAGCTTTTACTGATTTTTTCCCCATACACATATAGGTCAGGTCTTAATCCTGCAGTTATATCCTGTCAGACAGGTCCTGAATGAAGCATATACCTTTTTCTCCACACTGGCACAAGGCTTCATGAGTATGAGCCTAACTAAACTGTTGGTTTCTGGCCTTACTACATACATTCTCTTTTTCTTTCTTCTTGCTTTCCTATCTATAGGACAAGCTGTGCTAAACTACAAAAAACGCACAGCCAACATTAAATCCAGCAAATCCTTAGTCTCACAATAATGCAAAAAGAACAATTATAACTATTTCTGTATTAATCATTATCCTAAGTGCTATTAGCCTTTTGGTGGAGATTTAATGGAATGAAGTTTGTTCTGTTGCGAGGACTTTAAAAATAAAACTGTACGAAAAGAGGAGAGGGTTTACCTGTTTATCTATACACCTAAATTGCCAGGACCATGTAGTGTTATAAAGGAAAGGCCTCAGGTCAAATCGGTTGTCATCCGGACTGTAGTTTTCAGCATGGTAGGCAGGAGTGAGAGTGGTCATTTTATGTCTATTAACAGAATACATCCTGAAGAAATGCTTAACCTTTGATGCCACCTGGTGTACAAAGAATATAGCTTTCAATCAGCTGAAGTTTTAGGATTTAAAATTGCGGATGATGATAATATCGTGGAGACTTCACTTATCTGTTTAATCTTTGTGCAGATTAGCCACTGCTGCTAGTATGAACCAGCATAAATGACTGTCTATGTAAGAGGCAGTTCAGACAACACCTGAGTCCCTGCACTTAAAATCCGAACATTTACCATTAGGAAAATGTCTTGCAAGTAATCTAAAAGTAAATAGTAGCCTCTGCAGTTCAAACGGCTTCAGTTTAAGTGACAATCCAAACATCCTCCTTTCTGCACAAAAGCAAAGACTGTATCACAGCAAAGCACATCCCTCTTTAGTGTAGATATTCTAAGCATTTTTCAGAGCAAGAGCCACTTTCCGTCTCAGAATACATAATCAAAGGCTTCAACAGTAGTTGGCCATACGTATTTCAGAGAATCTTCCCCTGAAGATGTAGTTCTGTAAGTAGTTGTTTCCAAAAGTACCCAATTACCAGTCTAACAATGTGCAGTACAAAGAGCAGCTTCCTTCAAGAGATCCATAACAGTTTTTCCAGCATACTCTGTTACAGCTGCAAAGTATTTCTAAACACAGGAGAATAATTAAACCATTCCTTTCAGGTGAAAGGAAGTCTATTTGACCTTTCTCCAAATATATACTGTGCTGACAAAGGTATTAAAAAATTTTTGTTTTTCATTTTAGATATTACCTCTCTTGGAGTACAGATCTCCTTCCAGATACTAATCAGCTTACAGAACATACTGTATGGTCCAGCCTTTGCAATTTTCCTTAATTTGCCATAGACAGAGAGTTCTGCATATGTCATCCCCATATCTGCCTGAAATCATACACAGAAAGCCACTGAAAATCTCAACTATGTAAATTGGTAATAATTTTATGAGCAATTGCAATAACTCAGTTAATCAAAGAAACACCAAAATAGAAATGCCAATGATCAAAACAGCAGAAGAAAGTAGTATTACCAAGCTGAGGGAAAAAAAGGAGGCGGGGATCTCTGGAATGAGAGATTCAAAATTCTTACAGGAAAATATTTTATTAAATCCTAATTAGACTACCCTTTGCCTTCCCAGAAAATCTGCAATATCCTTTAGCCCTCAGAGATAGATGCTAGTCTCACCAGTCCTTTTTCACTGAAGCAGGTAACAAAGGGAATGGGGAGGGGACAGAGCTTTGCCACAAGTCATTTTGAAAGCAGTTTAAGGCTATGACTTCATTTTGATGTTAACAAACTTTAAGAGGGACTGAAATTCAGAAAATTTCACAACACTCATCCTCTTAAGTGCCCCCAAAAACTCTTTGCTATTTCAGCAATTGTGGTCAACATAGACAAGGCTGCTGTGGGACAGTAGTGCCTTGTTAGCGATTTAAAGAGTGTTTAGAACTAGGAGGAAACACACTTGCCAATAAGCAGAGTTATTGGCATGTTACTGGACAAGAAACGAATTTTGGGATAAGGCTTACCAGAGCATTTTAAAGTCACTGCCCATTACCTCATCAGTTTGAGACAACTGTCCATCCACCAAGGGCTCTAACTCTGCAGTAGGAGGAGCTGACATGATACTATAAAAAGGAGGAGAAAAGACATGAATTGTCCCCAGTCACATTATCACACAATCACTTCTATAGCTGAAGCCTTGATAATTTGTGGTTTTAACTGTTAGAAATCTATAGTTCTACATTCACTTAAAGCCTGTCCAGAAGGGCCCTGAAATGGAATATAGCCTTGCCTAAGGCAGATTTTGATTAGCTTCCCATGCAGTTCCTTCAGTGGAATTAATAACAAATATTCTTGTATATAATAACTCTCTAGACTGGTAGCACTTTCAGCACTGCACCATTTAGTGTGTCTTGTACAAGTGCAGATAATCACTTAAAGACAGAGGGATGTGCAGAAGATTTCTTCATTAGCTCTGCAATATTACTAACAGAGCTAAGCTGCAGGAGAGAGAGAAACTAGGAAGACAACGATATGCAGCACGCAAATACAGATTAGTCTCCAATCATCACTGTTTCACTACTCACCTCCTGAGGGATGTGAGCTGAAAATTTTCAATGCAATATTGTATGAAGTTTTTCAGATCAGTCTTGCTGATTCCACCAACTGGATTGATATCAGCACTTGAACAATCATACTTTGTCAAGTATCCTCGGAGACTAGGCAAGAAAGGAAATTTTATGTAATAATAATATATAATAGTGTTACATTAGTAACAATATATAGTTTATATCACATAATACGTATGTAGAATAAAGACAAGGACAAAGAGATTATTACTACTTTATATATTTACACGTAAGGTATAACAGCTCTGCAACAGAGCTATTCTAAAGCCATGAAATTGCCAAGAGGAAGAAGATCGTATTTTGAACTTAAGCACCGTGAAATTGTTCATGCTAAGGTAGTATATTTAGTGTAAAATAATTAAAATATTGCCTTCATCCCCCCCAGAAGACCCCAAAACCCTACAGAATCAACGTTCATTACACTCCCATCTTTTGAGGTTAGTAGTCCTACAGTCTCACACAGATTGCATTTATCTTTGAGCAGCCAGGTCTAGTAATAGTACTCTAGACTTTTGAAATCTATTTTTCAACTTAGAAAGTTCACAACTTAATTACTAACAGAGTAGTTGAAAACACATTAAATAACATATAGGAAATGTAACCTGGTAACTGCCCAGGTAAGCTCTATTGAAAATTGCTGATGAAGGAACAGCAGTTTATTGGAAAACTGTGGCAATACTTTGATTCTAAACTTCTGAAAAATACACAATTTGCCACTGAGTTGATTCAGTTATTTTTTTGTCAAGTCTACTGCCATCAGTGTATGCTTAGCCTCTTGCCTCTTCTGAGTACTAATCTACACTGGGATTTGGCAGACTTGCAAATAATTGCAGCAACCTGTTCTCAGTTCACTTTGTTTTAGACTTCTAACATTCACCAACCTTTCGTCCACATTGGATGATCCTAGCACCAGAAGTCCCCCCGGCATCCCACGAGTCCAAAGGGTCAATTGAGCAAATAGATAGGCAAGGACCATTCTTATTCTAGCCTAAAAAGCAAAATGAAAAATGAAGCAAATTTACAAAGCAAAAATAATTTTTCCCCATTCAAACACAAATCCAAGTTAATTTTAATTAACAATTCCCTAAACAAACCCAGAAAGAACATAATGCAAGAGGGCAAAGCATTACTGCAAGGAGGACGGTCTTAGGGATAGGATCTTGAACACCATTTAGGAAAACAAGGTTCAGTGTCCGACTCTGCCACAGACTTATGTGGCTGGGCAAGTGATTCTATTCTGAATTGATTCTCCGTTTCCCAAAAGCACTAGTAAAGATCCATCAGGGATAAAGTATGCAGACAAACCATTTGACTAACACACCCTCTTGCGGAATATTAGGCTAGAGACATTTAATTTAAAAAAATTGTAAATTCTCTTTGCTTCTGTCCTCATTCTAAAACTAACTTTTCTAAGGATGCTAATAGTACTAAGTTGAGACACCTGAAATTCAATTTCCAGCTCTAGCTACAACTGTGTGTGATGTTAAGCAGATCATCACCATTCATCTATGGCTAAAGCCTACTCTGCTGCCAAAAAACTAATAAAAGATTCAACGTCTGCTTCTAGAGAAGACTGATGCAGTTTTCCGTAACTGCAGAGAAAAAAAAATCAGCTAACAAAAACTGACAATTAAACCTGATAATCAACAGTGTTTTAGCCAGAATTAAAGCAGCTTTGTTGGTGAGACTGGAAGCTGCTACAGTCCCTAAAGACTGGATATGTTCTGATGTAAAAACATTTTTCTCTTCAACTTTCTAAAACTAAGAACAATTAAGTATTGGAACAGGTAAGCTTGACATCTCACATAGAGGCTCTTAAATGCTGATAACATTCACTAAAGAAAAGTCTTGTATATACAAGCACTGCATAAACGTGTTGCCAGATCTATGAAGTGAAGTTTAAGTCTTGACCTGTAGCAACCCTACTGGACTCATGACTTGTCTGTTAGACTAGTTTACTGCACATTTTTCTGACCTGCTAACCTATCTATAGCTATGTTTTTCTAAAGAGCACCAGGACCAATGGTTTCAATAGAATATAGGGACATAGTATTTTCTTCTAACCATCCTAGGAGGTTTTAAAAATCACAGAAATAATTATCTTGGACCCCTCCCAAGTTGCACCGGATTTTGGATTTCTGCTGAGGACAAGCATTTAATGGAAGCCCCTGAATCTTCACCAACACAGCACAGTGAGTTCAGGTCTTCACAACAAGTAGCAAATGAAGGGTCCCATTGCTACTTCACCATTTTGTGTTATTACAAAAGAAGAATTTAATCAGATTTAGCCTACATGAAACACACCTGCACATTCTGGAGTGCCAGATTTTCTCTGCTGCTCCCTCCATAGACAGAAAAACGAGGACTTCGACCTGTCACCATGCTGAAAATTCCCACAATAGCTTTCACAGCCACATCTATATTCAGATTGATGTGATAGCTGAGAAGAATTCAAGCAGAAGTGACTCAGATAGCACAGTCTATATAAAAACAGCATTTTAAAAAAACTTGAAAAGATGTTTCAAGCCTACTGCCATCTCAGATCTGGTTAGAAGAGCCTTAAGAAAGCATAAGACTTTCTGGAGTCTGTTTACAAATTTTTATGTCCTTCACCAAGTGCTGCTAAGCGTGCTGCACATTTACACAAACAATGTGTGAGATACTCCTACTTAATACATTTACCACTTACACATTTACTCTCCTACATATTCAAAACATTTGAAAGTTTTGTATGAAAGTCTTTGCCAGAACATGATTTTTTTCCCAGCACTTCTCAATCTGTACCTCCCTATTTGCTCAGCCAGAAGTTTAGCCCTGTTGCAAGTATCCTGGGAAGAGTTCTCACTAGCCATATAGCAAGTGGTGAAGATACGCCTGCAAAATTCTCGAGGATCCTCAGGGACATAGGTTTCATCATTCACAATCCTACACACATCAGCCAGTACCTCTGTGTCTGAGGATAAAGCAGAAGAAATAGAGTAAGAAAGGAAATTGCTGTGCTCTTGTTACCCAGAACATGCAAATATCTTGTACATGTTTCTTGCATTCCAATACTCCATTTTTATAGCATCTGCTAGAGAATCCAAGTGTTTGACAGTATTCCACCTAAGCTTTACAGTCCCCCTCACAAATGAAGTAACTTCATCATTTAATTCTCCAAACATTTTTTTCATATTTCAAAACAAAAAAACCCTACCAATTTGGCTTTTAATTTTCAGCACAGACATTCTAAATTTTATTGTTCTGCATCTTAAGGAATCTTCACAGAATATACAATTCAATATGTATAAAGGGGTAGCTAAATGCCAATGGACTAATTAAATCCAATTTAAGAGCCTGAACCATCTCTAATCATATTTTGCAGTACTGAATTTAACCGAGAGGAAAAATTCTCATAACAAACCAAAATCCCAAAAGTAACCCAGTCAACATTTTGAATAATACTCTAAATAGAAACTAGTCTGAATTTCACAGTCCCAAAACCCCAAATGAAACTATTAAGCCAATTCAGAAAATTTGAAATCTAGATCCACATTTTTGTTGGGATTTCTGAAGGGATGCAAAGGATTCCTTTGGAAAAACTGGGCAAGAGGCTATATTTAGTGAATTATATATGTAAGCATCTTACTTGTGCATCTATTGCATCTAGCTAATATTAATTTGCCCTCAACCTTTAATAAGAATGACTAGCCACACATGCAGATCTACTTACTTCCATTCTTGACTGCCAGGCAAACCTGGTGACACATGGAATATACTATGCAAGCTGTAGCAGAGCTATCAATTCCACCACTAAGAGGTAGAAGAAATCCTGCCTTGGAAATAAAACAAAGGAAGAAATTCCAAAAAGCATCCTTGGGGAAAAAAAGTATGTTTTACCACTCAAACACACTCCTGCAAAAGAATTGTGCATATATTATTCAAGTCTACTAGAAAAAAAGTAGACCTAGAAAACCCTCTCAAACTCAACTGGAGATCCAAAAATCATCACCTGGACTATGGACTATCAAGCTATCAACTGGATAACCAAACAAGGAGTCAACATAAATCTTTTGGCTAGACAAATTGCCAGCATGTCTTTACCCTCCACTTAGGCTGAAAAGCTAATAAAAAGGACCAAATCCTTCACATACAATTCACTACTAAACTGGATCAATTTTATATGTCATCCTGCTTACTTTAAACACCAACTCCTTTATGCCATCTTTCTCACTGAAAACTAGAGTTTCAGAGAGAAAGAAATCCCCTTTAGTAAATATGTTTGACTAATGCTTTCAAAAGAAGCATGACTGAATCCTAAAAGAAACTCTGGAGAGAATACTAAAATCATAGTTTGCATATTTGTTTTTAAGTTTGAAAGAGCCAACAGTGAAAAGCACTAACCTGGTATGTTAGATTAACAACATCACTTTGTATTAAGAGCAGCATAGGATAACAATCAGTACTGTCCTGATAGCATGGAAGGTATATATAAAAAAAGCAAAGAACAAAACCAGTTGTTCTTACCTGTCTGCTGCGCCTTAAGTAGTCCCAAAGCCAACACGCAGGGCCAAGGCTGAAATTACAAAATATATGCATTTCAAGAGGGTTATGGGATAAGATGCAACATATTTACCATGCTATTCTGATGGGACATTTTCCATACTTAAATATAAGCAAAATACTATGTTCACCTCCTTCTTAAAGAAAAAAAAATACACTTATCAAATCATTTTCAAACAACAGATTAAAATAGGTGCTTACCAGATCTCCTCCTCAGGACTATGATATCTCCACTGAATTGGCATACAAGTAGGTACAGCTACATCATCAGAACACGAGAGCGTGAAATCCACTTTTACCCTGGGATAGGGACACACTTTACTTGCCTAAGCAATAGTACAGAAGAATAGAAAGACATCAGTTTAATGTAGAGTATGCCTATAAAACATCACATTCTATGGAATACTGTGAAAATCAACACGAGCAAATGCTTTTTCAATTCAACAACGATTCAAACTTGGGACAGCTTACAAACATAACCCACATAACAAATTCTTACCGCTAAGTTACGAGATGAAATCTCTGCTCTGTAACTTCGAACATCTTCTAAATCCAGTGTGGCAACCAGCACTTCCTACAGAAATGCTTTCAACATTAGATTGATTCTATGCAAACACAAACGGTCTCTGACAAGCAAGAAAATAGTCTACAGAAAATTTTTGAAAAAGGGAAAAAAAAATTTCAATATGCCTTTTTATGCTAACTTTACCCACAAGTCATCTCTGACTTAGTAGAATTACATTACAAAGTCAGCAGAACCAAATCAATTCACCAAGTACACTAGGACAACCATAACCCACAGCAAACTTCTAGTAAATGTCACATGTGCTGAACAATAGGTTCACCATCACTGTGGCAGAGGACAGGAGGAAAGGGTAAAGAGCATACTGGGGACAGAGTTTGGCACATGACATGGAAAAAAAAAATCTACAGCTGCAATGACAAATCTGAGAAAATACTGAGAAAGGGGTTTTGAAGTAAAGCTCATCCTATCAAATCTTTTGTCTATCAAATGGGTCATAATTAGAACATTGCAACCTTTGCCCTTCTTTGTCAAATAAGGGGACATAAACTAACAGAGCTTCTCCTAATCATAGCAATTGCATACACAATCTGGGGAAAAGTTCCTCCCCTGTAATGGCTCTTCCCTCCTTGCAAAAGCAGGGGAACTACTGTAGATCAAGTTTAGTCAATCTACTTATGAAAAGCTTTGATCTAGTTGAACTGCACAGTAAAATCACATCTGTTTAGATTATAAAAGATATGGACATAGCATCAGTAGAATTTCTTGAAAGTGTTGAGCGTACATGCAGCCCTACTTAATTTAGCTGCAACTAACAGTTAAGTTGTAAGTCTAGTATAGTACCACATCATCAAGAGAGAACTGAGATCCTTGTGCAACTGTGTCTCCATTCACAGAAATCATGGCACATCCATCATAATACAGACGATCACCATCACAGCCCTTCTGGTTAGCTAAAACATATATTCCACCATTCTGGGAGGAAAACAAACAGACAAAAACAAAACAAACAAGACCAAAATGTTAAAAGACAATTTTATTTCACTATTCCTGCCCTTCTTATACTCTTCCTCTGTCTATACATTGTAAATGATTTCAGTGGGACTCTTTCTCATTTGATAAGTACTTAGCACACCATGCACACAACAGAAACAAATAGCGTAAATATAGTAGATGAGCAATATCCCTTCTGTGTTATTGGAAGATAGGAGTTTTCTTCTGTTATTAGCAAAAAGAGTTGTGCCTCTAGCCCAGATGTGGACGGCCACACTTCAAAATTCAAACATTAAGTTCAAGACAGAGATTGAGAAAAGCAGGAAGAAGACAACAGAAGCTGGTTTTGGATGTCTGAGAACAGAGCAGATGTTGTCAAATACAACCAAAGCCTGTCAAATATCTATGACAAGGGAGTTACACGAACTAATCACTTTCCACAGCTTACCATCCATTCATTGGTTTGGTTTTGTCCTCGTCACTAACTGTGAGACAGAGTTAGTCTAATCACTGAAAGGCTTCTCCTTTTTGAAATAAGCAAAGCTTTCAATATAAAAAAAATAAATAAATAAAACACATTTTTAAGTAAGAAAATGATGAGAGGAAAAAAAAATAATGTCCGAGTTTAAACACTGATTTCTATCTTCACTTCCTGATACAATTACTAATATTTCTTCAGCAGAATGTTGCTACGTGGACTAAGATCAGAAAATAAACTGTAAATTTAAGGAAATGAAACAGACTTGTGAATGGTTTTTTATGGGCCAGCAAAATATCCCCCCCTGTGGCGTGAATTACAAGTTGGTAATGACCTGTCAATATAGTAAACAGAGCGTACAAAGGGAGACTGTTTAGTCACAGATCACTACAGAGAACAACCACAGCCACTGCTAGTTTATCCTTTATGCAGAATGTGTTCACTCAGCTACAGCCTTTAAAACTGTTTTTAATAAACTTCACTGTATATGGTGGATTCAACATCTCATGCTTCCAACTACTAAACACTCATTTACTTTGAATTTTGAGCTATTTTCTATTCATCATATGAGTGCAATATTTTTTCTTCAATGTTTAGTGGAATTAAAATAGGAGACACCAAATGCATTTTTGGAACATACATCCCCAGAGCTGGGAGTTATCAAGAAAATGTTTTAAGGTAATTCTAACTCTCCTACAGGTATCCGTGTGAAAGAAAGATTAAATAGTTAGTGTGGTCTTGCAGAATGAAGGCCTCCCACACAGTGTTCCCTCTCAGAGATGCCCCCCCCCACACACACACACACATGCAGGCTTCTATCTCCCATATTCACATGCAGCTGCCAAAAGGCTTCTCTTCCACTTCTCTGCTCCACAGACCAGGCAGACCTGACAGGCTACCAAACTGCACATGGAATTACAGAGCAGGGAAGAAGTTGGCATGCTTCACATCAGAGCATGCTTTTATAGCAGGGACCTCAAGAAGTACAGTTCCCAGTTGGGGAGCTGTTCTCCTTCAGCTGATTCAATTAGGGGAGGTAATTATGCATAAGGAGACAAGAAACTAGCAAGGTCTGCAGAGGCCACCAAGTTCACATAAGAAAGCACAAAGTTCTATCACAGAATCACAGAACAGGAAACTGTCCTTAAAAAAAAAAAAAAAAAAAGCACATAACCAAAACTACATCTATTTTTTTTAAGAAGTGCCTACCTTTGCTGTGGCAGAATTCACCAAATCCACACGGGTATGAGCCTTCCGTAGCACATGATGACTCCCCGAAGAGTTAGTGAAAATCTCCACCCCATCAAGTCCCATTTCAATGTGGGGGCTGTCAAAGCAAAAGGCAGAAAAATATTCAGCTTGCAATGCTGGAAAGGTACACTACATGTATCATTTAGATCTATGGACAAATATAAAACATCTAAGTCACTGCAAACTTTACACAAGCCTTAGCTCAAATGAAGGTAGTGCTCACAAAAACATCTGTTTTTATGCAGTACACAGATATTTCATCAAACATAGCAAGTGGTTCCAGAAGACAGTTGGACTTTTACTCATTCTATTGTAAATGAACACTTTCTACTTAAGTCTACAGAAATCTGGGTCATCAATAAAAAGAAAATACAATCTCGGTCTGCAGTGGGAGTTGGAAATGTTTCCAACATTGACATACTCTTGCAAGGTCAGTTGTCCCATTTTCCTTCTCTCTTAGTAAACTCAGAAGTACAAACAAATAGAACCATGGCAAGGAAAAGAATTATACTGCATTTTTTTCAAGTGCCAAAAATTACATCTTTGTGTAAAACATTGCACTTTCTGCAATTACAAGGAAATAAACAACTAGAATTGAGAAATTTGAAAAAAATAGGAATATTTTATCTGTGTTAATTACAACTGCTTTAATTCACCCATTTCTCTTTTTTCTTTTTATCTGATCTGTGCAACTGAGATCTTCCTTATCATTGGAAAAACCTTGTATTATAACAGAAACTAAAACAATTAACAGGAAGTATTACTTCAGGGCACTAGAATTTATTCTATCTCAATAACCTTTACTTGTTTACTTCTGCATTATCTTTATGAATTGTCCAAAGCTAGTTTTTTAAAAAAGTAGAAAGATTAAGCTAAACAGAAAAATAAATGATACTTCTGAAAGTGATGTTGCCTATAAGCCTATGCTCCAGCTTGTCCAGTATAACAAAGCTCAACTCAATTATGTGAAATGGTTTAGAGGAATTAATAAAAGTTGAAGATAAAGAGAATAATTAAAATTAAAACAAAACAAAACTATTCTCCCAAATTTTTCAGACTATGCATAGTAAATGGAAATAACATGAGATTAGATACCAGACCACACTGATGCTCCAGAAATTAAGCCTAATTGCAGAAATTAAAGGATAGCTTATCCCACTCGTTTCCATTTGGGGAAGAAGAACGTAACTTGACATTGAGGCAAGGAGGACCAGCAGATTGAAACAAATTACTTCTCCTTTATTGTGGCTGCCCTCCCCAATGTTTCCTAAAACCCTAAGAACCACTGAAATAACTTTGTCACTTTGGCCTTGCACCAAGTTACTGAGTGGGACCCAGAGGACATTTCCACTCCAGTGTCAACTAAAAGTGGAACAATATCTGGAATGGGAACATTACAGTTCTCTGTCACCTCTTTCTCAGGTTACCTTTTCCATTGTGCTTCTATTCTATATTTTTCTCCCAGCTTCTTCGTAAAATCAATTTTACTTCACCACCTAAAACCTCTTTTACCATTCTGCTAGGCCTCCATCTGTAAGACATTGCTCTTCACCTTGCTAGAGTCTCCCATTAGCACAAGTTTCTCAAAGTGCTTCATAAGATCATTCTCCCAACTTGTCTTTGCATACCAATACAGCCATTACTGCTAAAAACAGTGCCAAAATTGGCAAAGACTGGTAACACTTGCCATTCTTTTTTCTTCTCTTCTATATCCTTCCCGTGATCCATTTCGTGCTCCTCATTTCATTTAGCTCACTGGCACTTTCTGAAGGATATACTCTTAGAGGAATCATAGGTAACTTTTTTTAAAAAATATGTATTTTCTTTTCGCAGCTCTAGGGTTACTTTTCATTTCTCCTTTACCTGTTTGGTGCCCAGAGTTCTTCACACATTTCTGCCCCCAGGCAGGTATCTTTGGTTGCTAATACTGCATCTCCAAAAGGAACAGTGTCCTGACAAAAAAAAAAAAAAAAAAAAAAAGACATACATGTAGTGGAAGAATTCATTTTGTAAAGGTCAAAACATTAGCTCCCAATCAAGCCAAATGCTTATTTGTGAGAAACGAGCGACATAGTATCAATCACGGTGTACCTTTCTTTATTTTATACTGAATTTAAGCAAAGAAAACCCTACACTGCAATTGTTTGAATCATAATGAAATTTCATAGGTACTTCAATCAAGGGCTTTATCTCAGGACTACTGCTTTTGAATTTAATGCTCTACAAAACAGAGATTGTCTTTTGCTAGAAACCATCCTCACACTTCAGGAGGAAGCGACGAGTTTTAGACATCCTAATGAACAAAGACAGACAACATCTTTCTGAAATTTGTAACCTTAAATCACTCCGTCATTTCTAGTCTCCACCACAGATAATTTGTCTTATATTCTGTGCTACTCAGCACAATCCTCAGTAACTCTGAGGGAAATTTTGAACTTGCTCTATTGCCAAGTCCTAACATAAAAGAGGTTAAATTAAGCTCTTACTTAATGTAACTGAGAGTTATCATTGAAATGACTGAATCTGTAATGTGACTGACAATAGCTTGGTCTGCTATAGTTTTATTCCGTAAATTCTCTTTGTTTAAATTGGTGAATCTAGAAGATGCTAAAGTTAAAAAGAAAAAAAAAAATCCTTTAAACTTACCTGTCCTGTCACTTCCTGAATTATCCTGGGTAGAAAATATTCCTCCACATGCCTAAAATGCAAGTTTATAAATTATGAATAGTTATAAATCAGAGCAGAAAAACTTATTCCAATCTTCATAAAGCATTGCCTAACTTTAACATTGGTTAAAAAATTGCACTTAAGTTGTAAAGACTGTTTGTATATATGTATTAAAAAAAAATCTTTCCAGGAAATTATCAGAAATGTTAAGATTATGAACTAAGAACATTCCAATTTTCTTCAGAAATGATGCATGGTAAGCAAGTAAGCAGCAGAAATTAAAAAAGCCTGGTATCTGGCTTCTCTACTTTCTAGTAAATAATCAATGTTAGAAGAAAAAATCTTGTGGCTAAAGCTAAAGCCTGATATAGACTCCACCAGCCAAACACCTTCAGTGGAGACATCCTGATTTTATGAAGAAAAAAAGCATGAAGGATGCTGAAAATGATTGTGTAGGAGTAACACTGTCACCCTCCCAAGAGCTAAAAGGCTGCTGAGAGAGAAAATAACATCTATTTAACAAAAAACAACTGGAAGAAATGTTTGCTAAGTAGCATAGATGCGTAAGCCTTCATGTTGTCTTCCTCCTAGCTGTTAACTAGACCTGACAAGGAACACTATAGGCAAGTCAAACACCAAATTAAAAAAATAATAATAAAAATTAAAAAATTCCAGTGTTATCATACTAGTATTTCAGAACTAATTTGGAATTGATCATGTTAAGAGGACAGATTCTTGGAGATTCTCTAAGAAATACTTTACTAACATTATCAAGCTAGAATGATTTTTATTTATTTTTTTTTAAACTCTATGGTGAGTGAACAGTATCAGAGATGAGCATCAAGTGTATTCAGGTCAGTTATCCTGCATCATAATGTACATAACTTCCATTCTCTGGAGTCACTATATTCTAACAGAACACCACAGAAGTCATCAATTTCACATTATTTTTCAATTTAATATCGAGCAGAATATGCAGCAGTTGGAACACAAGCTCTTCTAAACACAGGCTCTCCCAATCCTGAGCTGCATATAGTTGAGACAGTCAACATAAGGAAAACGACAATGCTACACTAGTTGAATCATTCTGCCACACTTTTCTGTTAAGCTTAGCAATTTTGAGCGTGATTGTATTTAACAAGCTTTCTAACTGATCTGCCATTATGCAGCTTAGCTGACTTTGGCTTGCTGCTCATCCTGAAGCAGCACTGATGCGCTGCAATAGAGATTTCAATCCCTTTCCTGTGGCAGCAAATAACAAGCTGGGTTTTTAAACACTATTTTCATAGTATTTGGCCTACCTTGCTTTGTTCCATGGCGTGAACCATCGGAATTCCCTGTAGTTTCCTGCATTTGCCAATGTTACTTTTGGTCTGATCAGAAGAATTTTTCTTAAAACATAAAATAATACAAAACAGAAACAGTGAGTTAAGACCTGACATGCAACCAAATATTAAATACACACACTTCTAAACAGCAAGTCTCTCCTTTTTTTTCCTACTATGATATGCATCTATCATTTATCTATATCATCTACATATCATTTTTTACCGTTCCTGTCTGTAGACTTTTCAAGTTTTCTTTCTGGGCTCTAGGAAGTCAATGGAAATCTAGTTTACAAATTCAGAAAGGAAATGGAGGTAACAGAAAGTTATCTTTCTGAGAGCATCAGTTGTCTCTCTAAAATGTAGTAGATAGAGATGCAGTTATCTTCCTTCACATCACGCTGAGGAACATTTTTTCATGCTTTCCATGAAATTTCAGAGGCAAAACAGGCCTCTGAAATGATATGCTAACCCACGTCCCACAAAATGCATAGGGAACTACTTACTTGTTTAAAAAGATCACTCGACAATTGTAGCGAACATTTCTGTGCATAACAGGCCTGTGAAAATAAGAAGCAGATCAGTGGCAAAACTTATTAGATGAACCTTCCCCCCACCAAGAAAAGCTACAGAAGCTACCTCACCACTGAAAATCTATTATAAAACAGTGTTTCTACATTGTATCACTATAAGGAGCTAAATAAAATAACATAGCAAGCTAGCTTTACACATTTATTTATATAAATATTAATAAAAAAATGTGTGTGCATGTTACTTTTACAATTACAGTTTATCACAGCTCATGCTCTTCACGCGGCTTACAACAGTTTCAACGTTTTCCACATTAAATGTATATCACTTGTAAAATAGCTTGCAGTTCAAGCAAGTTATACCACAGAATGCCAGCACTTTTTACATTAACATTAACTCTGACATTCCTGAGAGATAGACAATTTATAAAGCCCTTGGACAGCCACGTAAATTGAGATAAGACGTCCTACCCAAAGCTTACCCATTTCAGTCATAAGTCTAAAGCAACTGGGGAATAGACCCCAGTCATTTATGTTCCCATTAAAAAACAGTAATTCTTCCGTCTCTGTCTGTCTCTCTCTCCTCAGCCACTAGGCATCTTACCTTTTTCCCCTCCTTTCTTAAAAGTTAGGATATAAGAATGTCTCCTGTGTTGCAGTCCTACTCATGGAAATCAGAGTAGAAAGTTGTACTATATAGATTACCACTAAAAATGCACAGGTGTAGTTCCTACAGCACGTTTAAAAGTTTGGTGCAGTCCGGAATATCTATTTACACAGCACAGTCCGTTTTCTGTAAAGTTACCCCATCTTCACAGTTTTACGAGACTTACATTCCCACGTCGCAGATAATATCTTGAGTAGCTGGAGACTCCAAAAGCTTTGCCAGAACTTGAAACGAATGCAAAAGCGTATCGGATTCATAATAGTGATCTGCGCAGCCATAACCACTGCATATGAAAACATTCAAAATGATACTTTTGGACAAGATCAGCATCAGAGCCGCAGAACCAAAACTATTTCGGACAAAAGTCATCTCATACGCATACACAACCGATATAGACCGTGAAGAAGCAATACTGTAAACACAAGCCCTGTCGCTGGTGTTTAAAATTCCTCGGTGGTGCTGGGATCCACCTTCCAAAAGGGCCTGAGCACAGGCAGCATCTAAGCGCTACGGTTGCCGTGAGGAATACTCACGGAAATAACCTCGTACAATAATAACAATAACACCGTACAACAATAACACCGTATCGGGGACATTCTCGAGACAACAGAACTCATCTAGTGCCTGCAACTACAGCAGCGAGATTTCTGTTTGCACTGACAGACAAATATCTTATACGATCCTGCGCAAAGTACTTATTTTCTTAGCTACCTTGCTTTTTAATAACACAGCTCTTGGAAATATATCCATAATCAAATTATTGGTATATCAATCAATATATCAATAATAATCAAAACGCTCTCACCAAATCTCGAGCTCTGGGCCAAGCCTGTATCTTGCTCCTTTGCATTTCGCAATTTCAATACCTGGGGGGGGGGAAGCTCTGATTAAACCCCACCGTCCTGCCTCGGCCTTACACCTCGCAAACGACCGCCCGGCGCCCGACGCCGCTGCGAGAGGCCCCCGGCAGCGCCCGCCGCCGCCGCCGCCGCCACAGCCGCCCCACAGCCCCCCGCTGCCAGCCCAGTCCCGGCGCCGGTGGTGCCGCCGCTCACTTCTGGAGATCCTCCCCAGGTTGCCGTCGAAGTCCAGAGCCCACTGGTTGAGGGCGCAGGTGGCCACAGTCACCGCCCTGCCCATGGCGGCCCCGGCCCCGGCCCCGGCCCCGGCCCCGGCCCCGGCAGCGCCGCCCCGCCGCCCGCCGGCCCCTTCCGGGGTGGCGCCTGTGGGCGCTCCCGGCTGGGGCGGCGTGATACAGCTTTTTTCCCCCCAGTTATGTTGCTGGCACAGCTGGTGCGAGGAGCTCCGGCACCGTTAGCACAACGGCTGCCGCTCTCACGGAGAGCTGCTGCCAGGATCCCGAGCGTGACTCCTCCGGCGGGATTTTTTTGTCACATCCCCTATCGCGTGTCTGCAATTCTGCCATTTAAGAACGTGTGTATCCGCCGGCACGCGGGGAACGCTGTCTTAGTCCTCTGCTAACGGCTTCTAGCAGGCGGCCCTCGAAACAAGTTCGGAATGCGAGGCCTCGAGATGGTGGGGAAATGCCGAGCTGGGTTCGCATGTTTCTTCGCATTTGTGCCTCATCAAAGCAGCCGGTACAAGTCCCAGCGTAGCAGGGACATCCAGAACGCGGTCTGGCCTCCTGTCCCGAATCCCTCGTGTACTTGCTGTCACGAGGGATTCTCTCTGAATCGCTTCTTGCTTTCAAGGTGGCGGGGAGTCCTCATAGCAGGGAGGGAAACTTCTGATCCCGCAAGATGTGTGGGAAGTTGGGGAGCTGCACCTTGGAAAGATACAGGGGAGGGGAAATAGCCCGCAGGTGCTCTTACCTACCAGGGTTTCCATTATCCTGACGGCCCTGTTCTTTCTGGCTTGTTTCCCCGCGCGAGGAGGAGCTGGAGCTGTGCAGAAGCCCCAGAGCAATTTAACAGGTGCAGAGAAGCCCCGTGGCCGACGCTCCTTCCCTCTCCCCTCCTGCCAGAGCCCGAGCAAGCCTCTCCGAGTCCACGAGCTCCCTCCTTTCCCCCTGTCGGTCAAACCCGCACAGAAAGCAGCAGTGAGTTGTACTTCTCTGGAAGCACACGATTTGCTTTTCGGTAAGATTTTAATTGTCTCCACACGCGGCTTTTAGTGTTACACTCCAGGAAGCACGTTTACAAATCCTTCCTTGCAACTATAATAACATTAATTTACTGAACGTTCCTTTTTTTAACGGAAACCCACTGCAAGGCGACGTTCCCACAAGCACCCGGGCACAAGGACACCCGTTAGGTACTCGGCGCAGCGAGGCAGGCACCGGGCGGCGGAAGGCGGCTCCCTCCCTCCCCCGCAGCGAGGCTCCGCGGGGCGGGGGGGGGGTCGGAGATGAGGAGGGGGCCCGGCCCCGCCCCCCCCCCGCCGCGCGGCCGCCTCAGCCCATGGGTTGAGCGCGCCGCACCAATGCGGTGGCGCGGCGGGGGCGGGGCCGGGCTTGGCGCGGCGGGGATTGGGCAGGGCGGTGGGGTGGGGGCGGGGCGGGCGCTCGGCTCCCCGGCGGCGGCGGCGGCGGCGCAGGTGAGCGGGGCTGCTGCGCACAGGTGGGGCGGGGGCGCCGGGGCGCCCGCCGCGGGCAGGGGGCGGGCGGGGCGGCTGCGGCCGGCTGCGGCCGGCTGCGCTGCGCAGGTGCGTATTTCACCGCGAGCCATAGTGGGCCTTGGGGAAGGGGGAGACGAAGCGTGGCTGGAAGGGAGGGGTTTTTTTTAATAATAAATCCGATAAACATCCCCCACTAGGGTCGCTTCTCGCTTCCTCCTTCCCCCCTCCCCATAACGCGCTCCAAAGCGCGTGTGTCTTAGTACGCGGGGTCTGGGGTGGGGGAAGGTGGCGTCGTTTTTGCTGACGGGAATCTGCTGAGTTAGCCCTGGTAACCAGCTGCTGCGTTCGTCTCGCATGCAAAACATTTGATTTTGGGGGAGCGTTATGTTTCGGCCGGGAGATTTTGTTTTAAACGTATATAGATAGGCGTGAGACTGTCGTGTTCTCTGTAGGAGAGGGAAAAATCTCACCGTAGTTTTTGCCATGCTTATTTCATGATAGTTCATTAAATTCAGCGTTTCCAGAAGAACATCAAACAGCTGTGAAATGTTGATGCTTGAAAGGGCTCTGCTTTGTACAAAACTTAACCTGTGAACTGTGCGTTAAACTTGTGTCTTGGGTACTGAAAGGAAAGAGAGTGAACTGATGGGTTGCTGTGGTTTTTCCTTCGACACAGTATTTATTGTTAAACTTTGAAATTTGGAGTCAGATGAAGAGTATGTCTCTGGATTTTTCTGCGAGGGTGATCTTTAAGTTGCGAATTGTGCTTCAGGCTGTTGTTAAAAAGCTCACGAGGGGTTAGGAAAGCAATGGGTCGGGACTTATTAAAGTTTAGAGGGGTATCCGGATCCTTGTGTATAAAGCAGCTCCAATAGCTAGTAAGCATTTAACACAGGAGTAAGGTGTCAATGGGAGTCATAAATCAGAAGCATTAGCAGGCATTTAAGGTGTGGGGAAAACTTCTGAACATAGAGAGGTTCTCGGTTGCCAGCAGAGCTATTTATCTACCAGGGTATAGCTGTAGGGGAAGGCCCTGAGCAAGTGCTTGTTCAAATCCTCTTGCAGAAGGGTAAACTTTATTGGCAGTTATTGATCTTTAAGCAGGTGAAACACGTGGATCCCACATACGCTGTGACTCAATTCCAGCCTTTTTCATCTTGTCAAGTTTCCAGTTTTAGTAATTAGATATTGGTCATGTTTCTGCACTGTTTGGTAGGATTAATGATAAACTGGGTGTGTATGAGCCTTGCACAAAATCCCAGCTGCTGCCAGCAGCAGACAGGCTTTTTACAAGTGCTCAACAGCCTGAGCAGGGTTTTCAAGTCCAATATGCTGAGCTCTGCAGAATAACCAGGCTATTTCATTACTTTAGAGACTAAAGGAAAGCTGAACACCAATGATAGTTCTCAACCTACTGACCAGAACTTAGTTTTATAACTCTTCATCTGCTCTCTGATAAGTTGCTAGGGTTTCTGTGCTGAATATCTTATGTCTCCTCCCTCAGTAGGACTGACAAACAAGAAATATCATGGGGAATCCATGGAAATATTCAAAACTTGGCAAGGCTCTGAGCAACCTGATCTATGCTGGCCCTGCTCTGAGCAGAGCTGGAGTTGGACTAAATGCTTTCAAAGGTCTCATCCAATCTGAATTATTCTGATTCTGTTATTTCTTGAAAAAGAGCCTTTCTATCTTGGCAGAATTTTTACTGGCGCTGTAACTGTTCCCAGTATGAGCTTGTAGTGTTATGAAAAGTTAAACCAACAAAAATTACTGGAGTAAGGTCCCATGCTCCTAACCTTGGTACAGGAAATTTCCTGTCTTTCTTGTTCTTATACTGCTTATCCGCTTCATTACTCACATTAGAAACCCTCTTATGAAGGTGTTGATACCTGAAAAAAATGTAGAATTCTGGCTAAAATCTAAGCCAAACTTTTTACTTTTGACAGTATTTTAGAAAGTTTCTGCTGAAAGACAAGTTATTAGTATTTCAATTTATCATTATTAAAATAGTAAGTTATGTAAGCTTCCTGTGCCTCATGTATCTTCTTGTATTCCTTCTTTAGAGCTCATCAAATTAATGAGAGGAAGCATTATATTGCTTTTCCAATTACTTCCAAAAAATAAGCATTTTAATTCAAATGTATGATGGGGAGGAGATTTCTACAGAGCATATTATATATTTTGAATATGGGTGGTACATTATCCTTGTGCTTGAGCTGATCTGTTAAGAGATCTTTCTACTTTGGCATCTAGGCATTTTTCTCTTTCTTAACATGCTTTATTGTCATTTCTATTTCAGTGGAAATAAGTGCTGATTTCTGGCTTTAGTTAAAATATCAAAGACTAAAAACTACAAAACTAACAACTGTTAGCAAATTCCCATCTGAATAGTAAACTACAATATTCCATATGTTTTAGAATCCGTATCTTCCCATAAGACACAAACAAAGTTTAGGGTAAATATTCTTCCTTTTCCTTTTGGAAGAAGGATTACCAAATGTTGAGATTATGGGATGATAATGATCCCTAAGAAAAGAAATATTTGGGCAAAGCAAAAGAAAAAAAAACAAATATCTGTAATGCATGTTATACGGAGAATTAGGTGTAGTATAGTCATTCTCAATTCTGACTCATTTCTGATACAGAGGGGATTATAGTTGTCTTCTTGTTTTCTCCAATGTAGCTAGTATGTATCAAGCAAAGGATCTGAGGAAAATGCAGGGGAAGGTCCAGTATACATGATATTACAGCAGTAGCAATTACTCTAGGAAAGACAATTCATTGCAGACCCTTGTTTCCAGAGGTTTGTAAGAATGTGTTCTGCCACATTCTTGTCCTTTGTATCTCACATATAAGTGACAAGCCACGTATTTTACAATATGGCTTGGAAGACATTTCCAGTTAGCACCAAGTTTAATGAAGTACTTTGGCATCAATAGTTTGGTAATGTTTTGCTGAAGAAAAGACTGTAAGAGTTTGGGTGTTTTTTTTGTTTGTTTGGTTTTTTCTTCTTCCTAAACCCCTCTTGAACTTCCTGCAATCCGAAGGCAATAAAATAATTTCTAATAAATTTTAAATCTCTTCAGTCAAACCAAAAGAATTACTGAGAACTGTCTGGAATAATACCACAAATATTTTCTTTCATAGAGGGAAGCATGGCAGCCCTTCAGGAGAAAAGACCTTCTGAAGAAAGAAAACACAAAAGTGTCCAAAACGGTGCTCAAACATCTCAAGGACAGTGGGGAAGAGCATGGTGAGGGAAGTTGATAACCCTAATTAGTCACTGTATTTCAGATTGGTTCAAACCTACTCTTGTGGTTGCCACTTTCTTTTAAAGCTTGACTTTATTAATAAAAGACGGTTGCATTGATCTTTCATAGAATGAGTTGTAAGAGGCGCTAGTTACAGCAAGCTGTAAAGAGTAATGCATAACATTGCTTTGCCTTTCATGCACTAATGTATTGATGCTTTCATCATTCTGTTGAGTGGCATAATGTTGTAATGCCTTGTTGTAATGCCTCAGCTGGGAGAGAAATTCATGTTCAAGTCTGCTTTTTTTGCCAGCTTGTTTTCATCAAATATGGTTATCTTTAAAGAGATATTTAGAAGCAAAGGCAAAGAAGATATCTTTGTCTAGGTATCTTGGATCTGCCAGTACCTAGTTGCATAAAACAACTTTTTTTTTTTTTTTTTTTGGGGGGGGGGCCCAGAAGACTTGAGTTAAAACACACTCCTGCTTGCAGAAAGGAAAACTCATAAAAATCAGCAGCACTTGTTGTTCTTCAAAAGTATAACAAAATATTTGCTCAGAGTTATACAGCAGACATCCATTTGTGGTGTTGCCAGCTGACATCTCCTGCAGCACCAGCTGAAATCTTGCTGTAGCAAGATTTATGACCCATATCTTTGTCCTCAATGTATTGCACAAATATTAGTGTGTTATATTGCAACTGGAAACTGAGATATGAATTTCCATATGGCTTGCCACTACAGACAGTGTGTGGTAGAACAGGTTCAATTTCTGTCTGTCCACAGTCTGCCTGTTCTGTGTGTCCAAGCTTTGCTTAATGTGCTTGTGACTCCTTAACACCTCTAACTGAACTCTTTACAAATTATGCCCCTGATTACTATCTTCATGTATTTGATGGCAATAATAGCCTGTTTTGGGGGGGGAAGGCGGGGTGGGAGGGAAGAAATGTCTATTCTGTTGCATTGATTCAGTAGCATGGGTTTATAACGCTTTGTAGTGAAGTATGTTAACATGTAACTGTTTGACCCAGAGAAACTTATGCCCTCAAAATGTTTCCAGTTTCACCTGGTTAGCCTAGAAGGTCCATTGAAAAAAAACTGGCTATCTTAATCAGACCTACTGTTCCAATTGAAAGTTGGAAAATAAATGTTCTGTTTTGGATTACAGGGAAGTAGACTGGTTTTCTTTGGCAAGCATCATTTTCCTGCTCATATTTGCACCACTCATCGTATACTATTTCATAATGTCCTGTGACCAGTACCAGTGCTCCCTGATCAGTCCACTTGTTGACTTACTCATGGGGAATACACATCTGTCTGACATCTGGAACAAAACTCCTACACTGACGTACAAGGCTGCTGGCATCTATATCCTTTGGGTCACTTTCCAGGTATGTTACTGATTTAATGATATAGGTGGTAGTTGCTTTCTTTAAAACCAGCTGTTTGATTAATCCTTTTTCATAAAAGATAAGGGAATGTCACACTGGCTTTTACTTTCTGGTGTTTCTTTACGTGGCTTTTTGGAATCCAAACAAACCTGACATAATTAAAAACTAAATATGTCAAACACAGGCCCAAATAATTCTCCCATAGTTCTCTCTCTTTTAGGTGATTTTGTATGTCTTCATTCCTGATTTCTGCCATAAGTTTCTTCCTGGATATGTAGGAGGTATACAGGAAGGTGCTGTTACTCCTGCTGGTAAGATATTCTTTAGAATTTAACGACACTATGCACTTCTTAAATGATAGTATATCTCTACTTAAAATGTTTAAATTATCTATAAACCTACATCTATGGAGGAAACATGGATGCAAATGCTTTCATCGTCTTTGTTTACTTCATTTTTAAAAAAAAAAAAAAAAAAAAAACTTCATCTTTGAGAATAGCTTACAGAATTTCTGTTTCTTAGTGTTGGCAAAACTACCAATCATGCAATTAGGTGGTTAATTCATCCTTAAGTAAAATATGGCTAGTACCACACCACTGTGGTGGAAAAACTCAGACTGGTAATTTTGCAGTTTAAGATCACCAGGGGACTATTGCTAGTATTTTGCAATGCAGCTACACCTACCCAAGCTAGTTTAATCTACAAGACTCAAGCTAAAAAAAAAAATGTTGTGAACTAAGTGTAACAAAGAGTAACTTGAGACCTTAATCAGTTTTAGGAGGAATTCCAAATCCACTCTTTGTGAAAAGAGTGAAGAAAAAAGCACAGTCTAGCATAGCCTAATGGTTACACCCAAGCATAATGAAACTTTCCTGAGAGTGAAATTCAAAGGAAGTGGGGAGAACTTGATCATATATTGAGCACTAGGTTGAGCTTTCTAGATGAAAAGCTGTCCTAGTACAATATTATAATAACATTTTTTTTTTCCTTTTCCTTTTAGGTTTAGTAAATAAGTATGAAATCAATGGACTTCAGGCTTGGATCATTACCCATGTGCTTTGGTTTGCCAATGCCTATTACTTTCACTTCTTCTCACCTACCATAATTTTTGACAATTGGATTCCTCTTCTGTGGTGTGCCAACATCCTGGGATATGTAGTTTCCACATTTGCAATGATTAAAGGCTACTTTTTTCCTACTAATGCTGAAGACTGGTATGTGGCTTTCAATAAAGAGAATACTAGGAAATCTGACACATGCATTGAATGTTGCACAGAACAGTAATGAAAGAATGCATGCTATTGGCACAGATGGGTAGGCCAAGGTAGGACTGTGAGATTTTACTTCATTTGCTCTATCCTCTATGTTTCATGCTACAGGTTGTGTGGTTATGGAAGCCTCGGTATCACGAATACATCCATTCCTATCTGAGACTAAGAATAGGTTATGGTTAGACTGTTCACAAGTAATACTGAGTGTAAAATAGAATGCTTTTGAAGCCAAAATTTATCTTTACTCTTTGAAGATATTTGATAAATCTATCAAGATTTATCTTTATTGGATCGATTTATCCAAAGCAAACATGACCTGATTTTTATTATCATTACATTAAGGGTTTTGGGAAATCAAGTGAAATGTTTAAATAGAACAACAATTACCTGAGCTTGTGTATAACTGTATTAATTTGTAATCTCTTATGCTTTCCAGCAAATTCACTGGCAACTTTTTTTATGACTACATGATGGGGATTGAATTTAATCCTCGAATAGGAAAGTGGTTTGATTTCAAGCTCTTCTTCAATGGGCGCCCTGGTATCGTAGCCTGGACTCTAATTAACCTTTCCTATGCTGCTAAACAACAGGAGCTGTATGGTCAAGTAACTAACTCCATGATCCTTGTCAATGTTCTCCAGGTAAATTTGAAGGAGGAAAAATAAGAAACCAAATTGGAAATAATCTAATATTGAAATAGAAAAACTCCCTGCATTGAAATTGAACTTGCAATATTTTTCTTGGCTTAAACAACTTCATTCAGTGATGATGCACTGGGACTTGCTTCTTTGAGCACTTGTACTCATTCAGAGTGCCACTGACAGTGTTCTAGTGTACTCAGTCATAGTGCTACCAGTGGTATGGTTATGCCTGCACCAGCAGATTTCAGTATAAGCTTAAACTGAGAGAAACTTTTCTGAACCTGTGTTCTAGAAACAGATAGAGCCTGATCTAGAATTCAGAGAACAATGGCAACATTTTGTGACTTCAATTGGAGCAAGATTGGGGCATTTTTTTTTCTAAAAGTAGCACCACATCTTGCTCCACATTTTTAATGTGAGAAGGGCACAACTACTGATCTCTCCACAACAAAAATTGCCATTCAGGTTCTACACATTCTGCTGAATGAGACCCCAAGGTCTCTATTAGAGATAATAGTTTGTGTTTACTCATTCACAAGTGCAGCTAGGGATCGTCTTGATAGAAGCTCTACTCTCACTCTTGGTATGCATGACACTCTCAAAGAGAGTGGTAAAATAAAAACACAGGTCAGTTTTGAGATCTTACCACAAGACAGCACGGAAAGGTTAGGCTGGTGGTATTAAACATGATGACTGGTGACAGTGCTCTGTTACTAAGCGGAATCATTCTATTTCAGGGTATTTACGTTTTGGACTTTTTCTGGAATGAAGCCTGGTATTTGAAAACCATCGATATCTGCCACGATCATTTTGGATGGTACTTGGGCTGGGGAGACTGTGTTTGGTTACCATACCTCTATACTCTGCAGGTAAAAATACAGTACAATAAGTGTTTGGGCTAAAGGAAAGAAACATTTTCATAAATGTTCTCTCCATCAATTTTGTTTGTATCTTAAGTTGCTTCTAGACATTCTGAAAATGAAGTAACCATTAAAACCTCCTGTGCGGGGAACAATTCACCTGTAGCTGGGCCTGCTGTCCTAACATGCAATTGACATCTTTTCTTCTCTTCCTCTTTTGTGCCCCTTTCTGTCACTGTCTGTCATGTCTGTATTTTTTCTAAATCCTTTTGGTCTCCTGTTTTTTGTTTCTGTATGATTCTTTTTCTTCTGCTACATTTGGATGCACCTTTCACAACTCCCCTTTGTTATTGTTCTCATATTAAAAAATGTGATTTCTGGAAAGAGAGAATGTAGGATGCAGAATTTTTGAAAAATCTCCATGGTTTTACTGGTACAGTGGATTTTCCTGTTCTTTTTACTCATTTATTTTGGGTCACTGTAGGTCAGGGTATTAGTCTTGGCATCCTGAGCACGCACTGAGCATTGAGAAAAGATGCATTTAAAGTAAATCACTGATTGTCTTTTTTTTTTTTTCTGCTCCCCAGGGTTTATATTTGGTTTATCACCCTGTCCAACTTGGCACAGCTAATGCTGTAGGGATCTTGATACTGGGATTGTTTGGTTATTATATCTTTAGAGTGACTAACCACCAGAAAGATCTCTTTCGACGTACAAATGGCAACTGCAAGATATGGGGAAAGAAACCAGAATATATTGAATGCTCCTACATGGCTGTCGATGGGACAAAGTACTACAGCAAACTGATGACCTCAGGCTTCTGGGGATGGGCACGCCATTTCAATTACACAGGAGATTTGATGGGCTCCCTAGCCTACTGCCTGACTTGTGGGTTTGCACATATCTTGCCTTATTTCTACATTGTTTATATGGCTATTCTGCTAACCCACCGATGCATTAGGGATGAACACCGTTGTTTCAGCAAATATGGGAAGGATTGGAAGCGCTATACTACTAAAGTGCCTTACCGGCTAATACCAGGAATATTTTAAGACTAACAAAGAATCCAAGAGAAACAAAAAAGAAATTTTGTTGATACAAAAAGAGCTTATGTGAACAGTTAAACCAACAAAAAGAATTTCTGTAGGAAACTTTTAATGCTCTGGATGAGAAAAGGTGACTGGACAGCAATTTTTTGTGTACTTAAAGAATATGCTTCTAGTAACCAGTCACATTTTACATAAAGTAAATGAAATAAGGCACTGAAATAGGCCGATGTTTTTATAAGACTATTTTACCTGATAATATTTTCCCCTCCTCTCAAAATTAACTTGGAATTGAAGAAAAGTTGCATGTATTCATATTCCTGAAATCTCTCCTATGCTGGGAAGAGGCTTTACCATTTAAAGTAGCAGGGGTCTGGAACCAGTTTTCAGTCAGAGAGGAGTGCAGGAAAACAGGTGCTTAATCTGTTCATGAAAGCAGTTATGCAACATGGTTATGCCTGTGACAGTCATGGTTTACAGTCAATAACTCTCAAAAGAAGGTTGTGGTGTTTGTTCCTTTTCAAGAGGTTGCTGGGGAAATACTGAACCTGATCCTAAACTGGTGCTACAGGAAGACTGGTATAAGCGGATAGAAATACTTACGAAAGCAGATGTAAATTAGTATAGCTGGATAGCTGTGTTTTGTTTACAGCACTTGAGAGTTTAGTCCATGTCCAGGTGGGTATTATTTGATACTGAAACAAAATTGCTTTGCAAAGATACTGAGCATACATTGAATTCTTTTATGTGGATAGAGAACTTGATTCCCCTATCACTTTTGCCTAAAATAATATTTGTAAAACATCAAGAAATAAATGCCTGGTTTCAAGACAAAATCTTTTTTTTCCTTTTATATCTTTTTTTTTTCTATTACATAGTTATCTTTTAAAATTGCAGGATTCAAAGCTCTTCAAAGAATGCAACCCGAAGAGCTAATTCAACAATGGATAAAGGAGAAAAAATAGAAAAGACAATGATTTTTTTCATATATAAATACATACCTAGCTTTTACAGTAAGTAGATAATTGTATCAACTGGTTTCTTATAGGAGTTGCAGGATTTTCATGGGAGTCCTAAATGAGGGGTGTGTGTTAGTGTTTTAGTTTTGTTGCGGTATTCCCTAAAAGGATAAGTTTGCCAGGAGAAATAGTGTCTCTGAAAACCCAGAAGATAAATGCATTGTTTAGTTTGGCTTTGTTTCAGAGCTGGATGCGTAAGTGTATATAGTTCTTCTACCTGTAGTGTCAATACCAACCATAGACCTGAGGTAACTATTTTATCACCAGTTTTGCAGATAACAGTTTCAATGCAAGACACTTGTTAGTAACAGCATTTTCATGGAGCTGGGAGAAGCTATATCTGGTAACTCTTCCAATTCCTTACCAGGACACGGATGATACCCTGCTGCTCAACATGTTGCTGTGTTGGCAGAACAGGCAATCAAGTCTTGTGATTCTGAATGGTCATAAGGCACAGGAAGGATGCAGGCCTGCATGCACAGCCGTCCGAAGTCTGTGGGACTCTGGTGACGGGTATAGTACTTGGGGATCAGCCAAGTTTATCTAGTAGTGAGAATGTGTTAAGGGAAAGAGAATGCCAAGACATAAAATCTTGGATCTGTGAACTTTTCTAAATAAGTGGTAGCAGTATTTCAATAAAATAATTAATTAGCAGCAATTTCTACTCTGAAATCCCAAAGCAGTCACGTGGAATAAAAAGCTGTTCAAGTGTGTTGGTAAAGAGCTGGTTACAAACTTAATAATGTCATTATATTGCCCAATATTGTTTAAAACTCACATGTTTAAGTACACTTAATTGATAATGCAACCGGTAGTGCTAAACCTGATGAATATCTTCAGAGTTACAGACATATTGGTGCTTACACAGGTACAATTCAGTTTTTTGAATTGCCTGTGTATGGCATTCATGTATCTTGCCATAAGGTAGGTGTCCTAGGGCCTGCGTGTTGTATTGGGGATTTTTAATATTTTGGGTATCGGGGAAAATACAGTAGAATAACAGCTCTTACACGTCCTTAACATCAAAGATCACTGTAACCTCATCTTCCTGCATCTTCTGGTTTCACCTGCACTTCTACCTGGGAGAGGGCAACACCATTTTCTTGCCCAACAGAAGCGAAAAGCAGAATCTCTTCTATGTAGTACCCTGTATAAAATGCAGCAGCTTTGCAGTCTATGAGCTGGAAACCTCAGCCAAGTGGGCTGTTGCAATTTAATGATGCTTTTGAAGATATTTGTGCCCATAAACTTGTTTGACGAAGTAGCCTATTTGAAGTGGTGCCTTTAGAAGGAGAAATTGCTGCCACAGTGATGACACCATGGCAATAAATATTTTGCTACACCTATTAATGAAAAGAAGAACATCCAATGCAAATGCTGAAAGAAAAGAACCAATGCCAACTGCCTTTACTGAAAATGCATAGTCCCATATATTTAGCAGTTCACCAAAGAGTGGTACTGTAAAATGATTGGTTTGAGAGAACACTGGAGCAGAGGATAACAGAGCTGTGAGCTTCCAGGACTGTGGTCCCCATCAGAACGCATTGCTTTAGGCTGACCCCGATTTTGCTGGAGTAATTGGGTAGTTTCTCTTCACAGCTTCCTGAAGGCCATGCATTTGCATCTTTTTCTTATGTAGCCTTGGGAATTACACTGAGAGCTTGCTGTTAATGCCAAGGCTATTTAAATACTACAAGATGATCTGGACTCTAAATCATGGTAGCCTTGCATGCCACAGTATGTTATGCTCTTTTCACTGATAAAATCTGGATGATTAGTGGAAAGAATTGCCAAATTAAGGTGAATAAAAACATCAGCATTTTAAAAATAAAATGGAGCAATTTAAAGAGAAAGAGTGGTATTTTGAGCACTAAGTGCATTATGTATGCAAAGGCTTCTTTTAGGCAATTTGTGTTGCATCTAATCTTAGTCAAAGGATTTTCTGTACTGCCTGACACTGGAGCACCGAAGCTCTTTCATCTGTTTCTTTGCTGCAGCCTTTGCTGCTGCTGCTGGGAATACTTTACCCTGCAGATAGCTGAGCTGCCACGAGTGAGAACTCTGTCAGCCAGATTGTTAAACCCATGACAGCAAGCAATTAGTTGCAAGATTGTTCAAGCAGGAGTCCATCTCTAGGCCACATTCACATCCTTATAGTTGTGAGGATGACAGATCCTGATTCTCCAGGTTTTCCTGCTGTCTATACAGATCTTCATTTATATTTCACCTTCATGGCACACGCAGACGAAGTGTGTACTGTATACAGGGCTCTCCATCTTTTTGGGGAAGAAAGTGGTAATTCCATTCAGGTTTGTATTTCTTCTAAATAAATGATTTTTTGGAGAAGCATGCAAATGCATAAGCAATGCTTTAAGCAGTGTCCTACTAATTTCATCCTTTAAAACCGAATCATTTGAAAGACTACAGACTTACTCATCTTCAGACTGAGTGATGCCTATGTCACATTTTGTGTTGTATGCATAGCAGTGCTGTTCAAACTTGTTTCCTGTAGAACACCAAAAAACATGTCAATACTTATTTTGCCTAGAAGAGTTTGTGGGTGAGTGTGTGTTTTAGATTAACTTCTGCCCTATTTCATATTTATTAAAGTTAAGCTATTAATATCGCCTATCAGGTTTTGAGTGCATATGTCTCTGGGGTATGTTGGAAATTCTGAATATAAGGTTTCTATTATTTGTAAAATGGTATTGCTTTACATGCAGGTTAAAACGAACAGGAAAATACAGCAAAAGCTTCTGATAATTACTTGGAGCAGATATAAAGTTATAGCACAGTATTTTAATACGTTTACTTTGGTTGAACTAGTGTATGAAAAAAGTAACAAATGCCTATGTGACTAGGGCAGAACAATCTAAATAAGTTCTAGATTGCCATTGGTCTGTCTAAGGAAGAAAATGACTTTCTTCTAGCGTATAACTATTACAGATTGTCAGCATCCAACCTACAGATGGAGCCAAGTGGGGGGAAGAGAATTTCCAATAATCTGGAGACAGAGGGTGTCTTCCCATGCTAAAAATCCTGACACTAATGGGCATTGCAGTAGGATAGCATTTCTGATATCATTGCTCATAGGATGCCCTTACTTTTCAGCAAAAGGAAGGTTATTCATTTATAACCCTTGGCACAAAGCTGCAGTTCAATTCATTCCAATCCAGACTGCAAGAGTGCTGACACAGTTCAACGGTGGACTATCAGGTACATTATGCATGCAGGTTTTTAAGAGATTCATAAATATGTAGACTTTTATAAAACCTACACCTCTGAGCAACGGAGGACTAATCCAAAGCGCTATGCTTAGAATATAAGGGGATTTGATTGTTCAGTTCCAGCTTTATTCAGAGAATATAAATGACAGCAGAAGCGCACACTTTTACCTCATGGGGGCAGCCACAAAATATTTTCTGCTGTAAATTATCAATGCAAGTTCTGACCATGTGCCAGTGCCCTTAACCCAGAGCTGCACTGGATAATTTTAAATAATATACTATTGTCATTGAAGGTTAAAAGTTAGCTGCAGTTGAAAATAAAATTGGACCTGTGTACTTTTTTGTCTCAGCTCACACGGAAAAAGCCTGAAAGTGTCTGACAAATCAAAAGGAAAATAAAGTTAGTAATTACGGTTTTTTTTCCAGATTACAAATACAGGTCTACTTTATGGTAACTGGACAAGTAAGGAAGTTGTTATTTTTAAGTAGGCAATTCAAAACCTTTTTCTCGATTTTTTTTTTCCCCACCTAATTATCAGAGACATTTTTGCAATTTAAGAAATTAATATATTTCAATTAACACAGATTAAAAAAAAAGAAATTAAGTATGTATTGCGATGGCCATATCTGTTCTTTCTCGAGTATTGTGAATGAATCAGAGAATGACGACAAGCATAAGTCATAGGAAAAATTTCCAAATAGAGAAAACAAAAACTGGAAGAAGGTCAGCTCAGAAAGTAAACAAATAGAAAGAAGCGGAGATAATTTAGAAAATTAGGTTGGGGAACTTGAAACTAACAAAAAACATGTCATGATGATGTGGAACTAGTAGCTACTGGAAATGGTTGAAGTCCAGAATTTAAAAGGTTTTAATTGTCAATATTCATCTGGATTATCCAGAGTTATGAACTAATAACAAAATTTAAAATTTGTCAAGTTAAAGGTTTTGACAAAGAGTTTAAACAAATGTTTATTAGAATTCAGGAGAAGAATTATGAAGAGGTTTGATTGTCTCTTAGCTGCATACTACAGCAGCCAACTTCTGAAGCCTTTTTAATCAAGCAGGATGCGGGACTTAAGTGGACCTCTGATTTGATCTAGTTTGGTAATTCCTACATTTAAAGCAAATAAAACGCAAAAGGTTATGCACAATGTTAAGATTGAATTCAAACAGCAACTGTGGCTCAAATGTATATTAATGAGAAATTAAGTAATTGTTTTAGTCCCTGTCCAGGCTTTCTTGTTAATACTGCACTGTCTCCTGAAATACGAAAGACTTAAGTCAGCAGCTGAACAAGAGTTGCCAGCTATGACTACTAAAATGTTTATTGGGAGTCAGGACAGCCTGGTGAAACATTTAAGACAGTTGCAGTGGCTAGGGAGAAGATAGTCATTGTGTTTTTTCTGCTTTTGTAACAGTGGAGGAAGCCAACTGCTTTCAGGGCAACCACCTCAGAGTTTTCCTTACACTACCACCCTTAAACTTCCCTTTGGTATTATCAGGCATCAACTGTAACTTCAAAAAGAGACTGACTATGTGAAATAAATTCATGCTACTGTGATTACAAAGAATGCAAAACTCTAGACTATAGTTGCAGTATTGATAAAGGCTATAATTGATGAGTGCTGAATTTAATCTTATACCATATGGTAACACTATTAATAGAAATTTCTTTAGTATGAAAAGGGCCTCAATCTGCTGTATGCTGAAAGTATTGAAATGCTGAAAACACGGAATCAAGATAATTTATTCTTCCACAAGTCTTCTTAAGCTTTGTTCTTGAATCAACTATTTTTTCTGTTAACAACCTCCCTTTGGAAGGTGATTTTTTTAAGGATTCTAAAGTTCAAGATGCTTGCAACCTAATTACATGAATGAACTCATATAATAAACATTTATTAGGTTTGAGGCTGCCAGTTTTTGTTCTACAGACAGATTTAGTATGCCAAGAAGTATGACAGAAGCAACCCAACAAGAAAACTAAGTATTTTTGCACAGTGCTGGAGTAGAGGAAAACTAAGTCATGTGAAATAATGGTGATTTTCTTAGTGTCATATATTTTACACTGCATTAATATGCTCCAATTCAAGAGTGTCTATAATGGTGCATTCATGTTCATCTCTCATAATTTAAAAAGAAAGCTTACAATCAATTTCAATGTACTTGGAATCAGGCTCTTAAAGAGGTGACCAAAGCATGTATTAAATGGTCTGTTAATTCAAACCTGAGTCTATTGCTTTATTGCATGTGCAAAATTAACCCCCTTCTTCAGAGATAAAGCTTCTCTGCAGACAGAAAAAATGTATTAGAATGGGGAAATACAATTAACTGTTTGATATCTACAGTGGGTGGTGCTACAAGACGGATCACTTGCGAAAATAAAACAAAAAAAAAGAAAAACAAAAAATATGATATCACTACCAGAATTTCAGTTATGCGGAAAATGAATACATCAAGCAGATGGCTATCATAAACTCACAAAATATCTTGAAATATATTCATTCTTTTTAATGCGATAAGAAGTAATAATCTTGGTGTCTGGAAAGTATGTTTTGTTGTAACATTTGGCTTTCCAACTGGCATTTTGTAGTTACTATCAAAGATCATTCAGTGATATGTTTTCTCTTTGTAAAACTGTAGGTCACATGTCAATGAGTAGTTCATGACAGTTGAGCAAAATCATGACATTACATTCAAAATATTGCAGCCAAAACTTACAATTTAATACAAATTACTAGCAGCTGTACATTAATATTCTCTAATTCCCGGTTGCAGCCCTGTCTTCCATGTTATGTCATGCACACCATGAAGATGGACTTGGCTTCCTGCTTACTGCAGTGATTTAATTTATGTTTGCAAGATAAGACCAATAATTACTCCTTTTTTTTCAGAATCTGAGTTGCTTTTGTTTAATATAGCTCTCTTCTTTAGCTTTACAGTCTTCCGTATCAGTGCTTCCGCCAGCAGTTGGAGAGCCAAAAGTCACGTATTTCCAAAAAACATATTTCTGACACCTAAAGTTAGACTGAAGCGACAAAGTGAGATTCTGTACTGAATTATACTGTGTAAATCCTTTTTCTCTAATTACCAAAGTTGCTCTGCTCAACAGCAACAAAACATGTTCCTCTTGTTTGATTTCCTCCTTTGTGTAACTTCAGTGGAATTTCACCAGCTTGAACTGAATTATTGCCCTTATGCTAGGTTTTTGATGCTTTTTGTAGCTAGCAATGTAAATGAACTGGTTCGCTGTTGTAATATAATAAAGTCCTATGATTCAAACATAAACCACAACTATCAGAAATGCAGACTATGCACACACTCTTTAAATGTTTCTCCTATTTTTTAAGAACTAGTATGGGCAGCTGCAAGAAATGAGGTTGCTCTGAAAGAAGCATTTGTATTCTCAGATGACTGTTCTCTCCTTATGTCAACAGTTTTGTGATTAAAAGAAGTACTTAAAGGATCATATCTTAAAAGTGATTTACAGTCTTATAGAAGAAAGGAGTATACTTCAGCATCTCTTACCTCTGTGCCATTTGGCTTTGTGTGGACATGGACATGATGGTTCTGGGACATGGTGGGTCTCTTTAGGCAACATTGTCCCCATTTGTTATTTGAGAGCACAGGAAACAAATTGCTTTGTCCCACTGACTTCTCTTGCTTTCTAATAGAAAACATTCATCAAATCACAACTACTTCCCTAACTATAATAATGTCAGCTCCCCTAAGAGATCATGTTATTAATTAAAACTTGGGCAGCATTAAAATTGATACGCGCTTTGCTTTGTTTGTGAAACACAGGGAAAGCTGTACAGACAAACCAGTAATCAGCACATCTCGTTTTCTTCAGTGCTAGGTCTATTTGTGTGTCTTTAACTCCTTTGCTGAGAGCCACTGAATCTATCCTCTTTTTTAATTGCTTTATTAGACAACAGTTTAATCAAAATGAAGGTTTTTTAATACTATTCTTAACATTACATGAAAAGAGAATCACAGATACGCAAGCATTTTCAGAATAAATTAACAACAGTTTTTAAACTGCTTTCATAAGCTTCTTCAAACTGCACATTTCTCTGAGATAGGACATTCTGGGCTTTTATCTAACTTTCTAAGTCGTCTGAATCTTCCCTGAAAAGCAGTCTGGGTCTAAGTCATACACACAGGCAATCTGTAAAACATATTCTTGAGTATGGTAGCTGGTAGTTCAGTTTTGATGCGTGGCAACACAGAAGACTTCAAGACTTTTTCCTCTGCGAACTTGAAGATTAGAGTACCTCAGTTATTGCCTCATACCTCAGTGCCCCCGTACTTCCTTTGGCTGTGTGAGACTATAGACAAAAAGTTTAAAAAAAAGGAACTTAAATGTTCTTTGGAATCACTCAGAATAGACTCACAACCCATTTTATTCAAAGTTCACAGACACTTGCACAGCTGATTGATAGTTTTGTTTTAATAGATGTAGGGGAGAGTAGAGAGAGGGAGAGTTACAATGATGTGTCTGTTGGCAGGTCTTTACGGTGATATTCCTGTAGCTTCATTAAAACTCTTTGTAGAGTAGAACTGGAAAGATATTTTAAGAGATACAATACAGAAATAGCTTCTAGTAATAGATGGAGTGCTAACAGTGCCTTATAAATTTTTTCTTCAGAAAGGACACACTTACGTGCAAAATCTTATTGCTTACACTGCTCCATAAAGCAGCACTAAAAGCAATAAAATAAAATGTAAAATATATAATATGATGTTTTGCCATAATAAAAAGCATTCTATTTACATTGCAATTTCTATACAATTTGATGTGATTTAATAGCATTTTTTATACTTGCTTCTCTCTCATTTATTCAGTGAAGTGAGTGCAAAATGCTATTTAAAAGCTGCTAAAGGCCTAAATACCTCTTTACCTTTATCTAATCAAAATGACACTAATCTCATATAGTCACTCATAAAAGATTGTCTAGGAGTGTGGATAATTGTTATCAC